>NC_092013.1:2599486-2656986 GCF_042242105.1 Pempheris klunzingeri | reverse complement strand
ATCAAAGCTAATGACTTTTTACTTACAGCAGATTCTGGTGACTATACAATTTCTATTCTTCTCGATCTTTGCTCTGCGTTTGATACAGTCGATAACTTTATTCTTCTGGATCGCCTTAAAAATGTCTGGGCATCAGGGATACAGCCCTAGACTGGTTCAAATTGTACTTAACAAATAGAACATGTCCAGTATTAATTGGCGATGCCTCCTACTCTGGGGCCCATGTAACTTGAGGTGTGCCCCAAGGCTCCATCCTCGGTCCTCTGCTATTCACTGTGTACATGCTGCCACTGGGTCAGTATTCAGTATCATTATTATGCATTTGACACACAACTTAAAATCAGTACATCTCATGTCTGAGCTGTTTTTAAGCCCGTAAAGGACTTTGTAACTTTGTTTTTGAAAAGTGCTGTACACATAAAATGTATTATATTATTTTTATTATTATTATAACCTCAGCATTCTTTACTTAAGCAAATAAAACGGTGGCGTGCCGCACCAGATTCAACCTCACTAATCCTCTGTGAAAACACAGAAACACCTGCGCACATGCTGCAATTTTTCATCATCATGTTACCGAGCCGAGCCTGCCTGCAGTCGTTTTCACATCCACACGTTTCCACAGTGCGTCAAAGGAAAGGGCGGCTGTGGAAGGTGATAGGCTACAATCATCACCAACATCATCATCATCATCATCATCATAAAACACACTCACACACACACACACACACACACAGACATGTTTACACGCACAGTTTATCAGGAGCCAGAGTGGGTTTTTCTTTTCCCCTGGGCTGGCAGGCTTCAGGGAGGAGGAGAGCTAAAAGTCAACATTTCCAGGGTGAAGGTAAATGACGGGGCTGCGACCACTCAAACCACAAGCACGTTAAGCAAACACCTGCGGCTCAGGTGGAAAAGCAAGGCCTCTCTGGCCAAGAGAAGGAGCTCTTTCTCTCAGGATCAACCCTCTCAGCATATGGCCACTTGACACTACGTGAGCTTAACGGTGAAAGCCGTAATTTTATTAGCAACAGCCTCTCAACCCTCTCATGTCTAAACAAGAAACACATTAAAACAAAGTGGAGCGACTGACAGAAGTTTAGCTATATGTAATGATTAATTTAGACTTTATATTAAATGTGCTGCTATCTGCTCACTTTTGTTCCATTTTGAAGAAATGTCAGGCAAAAAAATGAGCACGATTAATCAAACACGATTAAATGGCTTCCAGCTTATCACAATCATCTAAATGGCATTATGGGTGTGCCAGTGGTCGGAAAAAGTACTCCTGTATCATTTAAAAGTACCAATACAATATTCTATTTTAGTTTTTATAATAGTTTTATAAAGTCCTGCAACATACATTTGTACTCATTCTTTTGACTTTTCTCAATGCTTTGCCGTTTTGGTGAAACACTTTAACTTCCTTGGGCCTCAAGAGTTGAAACCATTTGAGACCATTTTTTTAAAACAAAACTTCAAGCCAAAAAGGTTGGTAACCACTGGTTTAGTCCTTAAAATGTATTATATGTAATGTAAAATCTCAGTCTGGATAGTAACTGGTGACTGAAACTGTCAAATAAACATAGTGGAGTATAAAGCAACTATAATGTAGTAAAAAAAAAATGGAAATAGATTCAAGATTCAAAGATTCAAAGCGTTTATTATCATGTGTATAGTGCAGAAACGGGTTTCCCTGTACAATAAAAATCTTACTTTGCCGTCCACACTGATAAAATAAATATAAAATATAAATATAAATATAAACTGCTATTGCTAACATATAAATATATTTACAAAATGTGCAACTTAACATGAGGTAAAGTGAATGTGCAGATATAGTCAAATAAAGGACAAATACCCAAAGAGTTTACGTAAATTACGTTCACAAGTGGCATTCATGGTCTCAGAGGAAAGACTCTGGTGACCCCTGACCTTGTGTAGATATTTATTGTCCCCAGAGGATGAACCATAACGTGTTTCCTTACTTGTACTCTCATGGGGATAAACTTCTCAATGATTTTCCCTCTAACTATTAGTGAGGCTCAATGAACAGCAAATTTATCAGGAGATTATTGATCATCCAACACTGGACATTGGAACCACTAGTGTGTTTTTACATGTTTTGAGTGAATGAGTTTATTTAATTAGGGCCTATTTTCACCTCAATCGACTAATTTTAATTGGCCCCAAAGGACGAGATTTGGTCTGAGATACAGAAGTGCAGGAAAAATGTCGACTAATTTAACTATAAGAAACTAAACTCAAGTTTGTGGTCGATCTGAATCAGCTTGCAGAGATGTGGCACTGTGAGATGATTTATAACCACTTCATTGATCATCAGGAGCATATGAGTGAAAGTGTTTATTCCAATGATTTTCATATTCATTATCTAAAGAAGGTTGAGTTGAGTTTCTGACTTAATTACTGAAGTATTTGTTTTCAAATGTCACGTTTTGTCCAGTTTTAATCTGTCAGATGACACCTTTGATGGTTTGGCTCCTACAAAAACTAACACTGACATGAGGAGATAAAGAGAGATGAAGAATTAGATGAAAGATGCTTGACACAGGCAGCAGTTGTCTCTACTGAAGACAATCAGCGAAGGAGAAGATCAGAAAAGAAAAATCGCAGAGGACAGATGAACCAACTTTTATTGGCAACATCAGGCCAAACTCCTGAAACCTGAATTTACATCTTGTCACGTGTCTTAAACTTTTTAAGGAAGTGTGATGTTTTTGCAAGCAAGCAAAACTTTATTTAAAGAGCTCATTTTATTCCAGGTGGAGTCACAATGTGCGAGTAATGTTGGTAAAAATGAAGGAGATGTAAATAAAAACTACTAAAAAGCAAGAATACAATTAGATTAAGTAAAATAACAATGAAGACCAATAAGGTAATATTAAAAATAATAAAAATCATAACAATAATAAGAAATGTGAGTCAGAGAAAGTCAGTTTAAGTGCTTTTGGTTCCGGATATCGTTCACATTACTGCTGCATTTCTCATTTCATCAAACATTTTCACACTTGTGAGCTTTGAACTTCCCTGAAAAGTCTTAATAGAAATGACGAAATACTTACTTACTACTTACTATTGTGAATATGGTTTCCGCTGAATGGTTTGGCAAAGTCAACAACCAAAATAAACTTCCTCTGACACACGACAACAACAACACAGACGTTTTCCAGGAAACAGGTCAATCACGATGTCTACACAGTAACTCACATATTCCTTCATGACAACAACAAAATATGCTGACGTGAATGCGGTCGGTGTGATTGGACGTTTGTTTCTGCCTCTGTGTTTTAGCCCAAACCCTTTTATTTTCCAGCGCTGCATGAGAGGAGTCACCCTGTTCCACGCTCGGGTCACCACAGAAAGGTTTACAGTTCACCTACCGTAGACGCACTTGTCACAGTTTCCATATTCGAGCCTCAGTCTCACCAGTTACTGCTCTCTTTCTGTGTCTCTTTGAGAGCCTTGGCCCTGAACTCCAACCCTACCTCCTCCTCCTCCTCCTCCTCCTCCTCCACCTCCAACCCGGGGAGCGTTCGCCGTGAGAGATGAGGAAACTAATAAACAGACTCTCGCAGTGATCCGTGTCACATTGTTTGGCCCACCTGCAACCTGTAAAGTCCTCGCCGTTGGACTGGATGTTCTCAATTTGTTCCACGAGGAGGCCCCGGCCTGCATTACCCTAAAGGGGGCACTGAAAGAGCATCTGGTCCGAGAAAATACAGCAGCACGCTCGCTGGCTGAGGGCTCAGTTTTCAAGTCAATTAACGAGCCCCTGAAAAAGCACCAGACGGGGAGCAGAACTTCTGTCAGAGGGAGCGGGGCAGATCAGGGCACAGGGAAGGTCTGAAGTGCTTTGAGTGCTTGAGTGAAAAGCAAAAGGAATTTTTTTGGTGGAGTCATTTCCGAGAAGCGGGGTGCTTAGTTCATGTTATCATGGTTTTTTTCCAATTATTTGACATCAGAAATAAAGAGTCTGAGGGAAAGAACTGACGGCACAAGAGGGCGCTGGTGGAAGAAAATATATAGATGCTTTACTTCAGTAAAAGTACCAACACATTAATGTAAAGATACTGATCTGTATCACTGTGGTTCAGAACCCTTAAGGCCACCATTAGTTCCAGTACACCAGGGTTGGCTGACTTACTTTGCCCATCTGTGGACCTCATCACTGGCATGTTGTATTTGTATCTATAAGGAATTTCTACATTTGCTTTTTATCCACAAGTTGCTGGACCGCTCTCAGACCCGTTCCCAGGACTCGGTCTTACTATCAGTCCCAAACGTCCGTCTTGGAACGGGGGAAAGATGATAGACGGATTTGGGTTTTGCTGAAATGGTCACTGTAGGGGTTTTTAAAAACAGATTGAGGGAGTTGGAGGAAGATAAATCAGGCCGTAGAGCTCTTTGTCTCTAAGCGATCCTGCTTATGATGACCTGGCTCTTATTTCTGTACGCTCGTGTTGTAATCTGAATTTTTTTGTCGTCTGTAACTGTTGAATGTTTGTTTTTAATGTGAGGCTGCTTGTCTTGGCCTCTTGACACTCTTGTAAAGGGGATTTCTGATCTGCATAAGTTTCTTTTTATTTGTTAAATGAATTTCATATCCAATCAAATCAAATTAGAAATAGAAAATTGGAATTCTGGACTTATGTAAGTGCAAATAGTGTCTCCCATTCTTCTATAACATTACAGTTTTATATTTTTTGTCAAGAGTCACCAGATCAATCGGAGGAGTTGTGAGATGATTCATGGGAGAGAAAAGTACATTTTCACACACAAATCTATACTATTTTTCAGGAAAATGTAGTTTAACTTGACCTATTTTAGGCCTCAAACAGTTGAATAATCATCAGAGAGGTTTGGATGGAACTGGGAACAACTGCTTTAATCTTGGATAATGCATCGTATTTTATACACATATCTTTTTAATGTGAAATCTTAATCCATTGAGTAGCTAAAGTTAAAGTAAAAAGTAAATATTTCCCGTTGAAGTGTAGAAGAAAAGTAGCAGAAAATGGAAATATTCAAGTAAAGTTCAAATGCCTTAAATTTGCACTTGCACAGGAGAAAGTTGCAGTATTTGATCAAACCAGAGAGGAGCTTATCTTTTCGTTATCTGTTAGTATCTAACAGACTAAAACCTACATAGAACTTGCAGATGAACAACATTTGTAAGAGTTTCCTGCAGTTTTCTTGTTCGTGTGATGAATTTAACCAGCTGGCGACGGGCACTATCACGCAATACCGTTCACACACAAACCAACATCCTGGTGTACGAATCTCATCTTCTTCTTATTTGATCAAAGCCAAGTTTGTCGGTGTGACACCTGGTGAACATGCACAGGATTACATTTACACACACACACACGCATGCATGTACACACACCTAACTCAGAGCAGATGAGGTGGGGCTGAAGTCAGGGGAAACCGCTGTGAACCAATCAGGGACAATTATCCGGGTCCTAAAGGGACAATTCACCAAAACAAGCTGTAAATGAGCTGTAAACAAGGAAATCTGTGGGAGGTTTTCTCCTTCTAGCTGCTGATACAGTCATCCCAGGCCAGACTGACAGGAAACACACGAGGAGCTTTATTTGACACCATTTATTTCATTAAAATATGTCTGAGGTTTTACTTAGTTTTCTTACATAATGTAAAAGTTTACATTTAGCACCAAACACAAAATACAACTGAGGATATTTGGCTTTTGGTCATAAAGCCTGAGGGGAACATGAATGTCTGAACCAAATTTCGAGGCAATCCATCCAAACATTTTTGAACCATTTGACTTAAAACCTCAAACGTGAACCTCGTGGTTGCACACGAGGAAACGTCAGGGGGATCACCAACATCAGTAGGATTCATCTACTGAGGACCACGAATGTCTGCGCCAACTTTCATGACCAGTAGCTCGGTGATGGCGCCACATGAAAAGTCACCAAAGTTCACAAAGACCATGAATTTCTGCACCAAATTCTACGGTGATCCATTTAACAGCTGCTGAGATATTTCCCTTAAAAACACAAGAGGAAAGTTCAGTTGATCACCAAAGTTATCACAATGCACCATCTTGTCTCCAGCTGATTTTATGGGATGGATTCTCTTGAAACTTTGTACGGATATTCTTGGTCCCCAGAGGATGACCACTAATGACTTCTGTGATCCTCTGGATTTAAATGCAGTGCTATCATCAGGACAAAATTGTATTTGTCAAATACTTTGGATCAAGAAATTGCATCACCTCCTGGTACGGCACTTGCATCGCCCTCAACCGTAAGCCTCTACAGAGGGTGGTGAAGACCGCACAGCACGTCACCAGGTCGATGCTGCCATCCATGGAGGACCTCTACACCCAGCGGTGCAGGAAGAAGGCCACCAATATCATCAAGGACTCTTACCACCCCAGCCACAAACTGTTCTGCCTGCTGCCGTCTGGCCGTCGGTACCGCAGACAGTTTCATCCCCCAGGCCTTAAGACTCTTAAACTGTCCATAATCTGCAAGCAATTTTGCACTGTGCCCTATTTTGCACCTCTATTTATCCATTTAGCTGTACATTTTATTTATTTTATTATTATTTTCTTGGTTGTATATACCTTACTTACTTATATTTATATTTCTCACTTGCTTGCTGGTGTGTTTTTATTTGATACTGTTGGCAGTGTTAATGGGAACCAGAGACAAAAGAATTTCACTGCCAGTGATTGCTTCACGTAACTGCTGAGCATGTGACAATAAAGTCCTTGAATCCTTGAATCCTTGGTTCAGTGAGTGTTAGCATGCTAACATGCTAAACTAAGCAGTAGAATATGATTGTTGTGCTTCATCAACATGTTAGAAATGTCACAGTGAGCACGCTGTTAGCATGCAGGACGTTACAGCATGTGAACAGCCCTGCAGAGGTGCCAGCATGCACACCGTTAAAACCCACCACCAGGATAAAACATGACTACAGTCAGATACACAGACACTGATTCTGGTCAAACAGACGACACATTGACTTCAATGAGGAGCCCAAACTTCCAGCGAATATCAGAAACATACTGTGGTTAACAAATGTCTCAGACCAGCTGTCATAAAAAGGAGAAAACACAAATATTTTAGAAATCTGTCAGAAACTTGTTTCAAATTAAACATTGTTTTTTTATTTATTAGGCAAATAACAAACTGGAACAACTAAATAGTCCTTATTCACATGTTTTAACCAAAAATCTTCATATTTAGTTTGACCTCCTTTGGCCCTGATTGTTTTCATGGACTTTTCCACCGTCTCTTTTGTTATTGAGCTCCAAATAGTTCCCAGCTGTTCCCTCAGACTTGCTTTGGATTAAATTAGTGTGTGATCTATTTTCTAATTCAATAAATACCAGATCTGTTCGATAGGATTCAAGTCTGGACTTTGACTTGACCAGTCCATCAGTTCCTCTACTCCAGATTCCTTTTACATCATTTCAAATCCATCATTTAGATTAAAGAGCTTACACATACTGGTGGATTAACCATTACAGGAACTAAAAAAATAGTTTGGTAATCAGCAATACTGTTAATTTAGGGCAGGGGAGGCGAACACCTGACACTGGGTGGTGGTCTAATACATTTGTTAAGCTCTGTACATGGACGCACACTCGTTCACAAGCTGCTCAACGCAACTATTTTTGTAACTTTAATTATAGTGGAACCATTATATTTGTGGACAATGTGACTAATATTTCCAATTATACAATAAAAGACACATCTGTCCAGACAAACCATGAATATTCTATATTTCAAGCCATCTAAACAAACTCTTTTCCCCTTTGGTGTGATGTTTTATAAACAGCAGCAGCAGATTTCCACCGACTCTCAGGACGTGTCTCCAAGCACCGGCCCACAGTTATGGAAGGAGGGTGACGGGTGACAAATTGAGTCTTTATTTTATTGGTCTAACCTCATAGCAGACGGTGTCTCGCTGTGTGGTTTTAGCAGTGTCACTCACCCCTGTCTGTCTAAATATCAGCGGTGCAGCCTACACACCCGTCTCCCTCACTGGGTTATTATTGTCCTTGCATGGCCAAGCCCCGGGGGCAACCAGGAGGGCATAACCGCACTTTCAGAAAAAGGCTGCACAGACTTTTAACCATTTATTGCACAGAAATGACTGATTCATAAAGAACTAATGAGAGAAAACGAATGCTAATTCATACAGAGCTGAGTTATGTTACAGGGATGAGAGCACACAAATCATCACAGATTGTTTCCAATACAGTAATAACCTTCAGTTTAAAGGTTCAGTTCTCCATTTCTGCAACAACAAAAGTAACAAAAATACTAAACAACAAATGATTACGAAAAAACTGAATCATCAGTTCAAAATGGCACATTATTGATTAGACCAAACAAACCAAACATAAAGATTAGTAAATAAGAGAGAAACATTTAGATATAAAGTAGATTTTCAAACTAAAAAACAGCAAAAAATCAAATTGAAAACCATGTTATTATATTAGAAAATAATCACATCTTTAGAACAATGACACAGCAGAAGGACGGGTTCAGCTTCAGAGGTTAAATTCAGTGACTTTTTCCCTTGAAGAAACTAAACATAAATATAATATAATCATCCTCTTTATCTCTGACTGCTCTGTCCCACTGTCACACTGACCTGCACTGGTAATATCTTCAGTGGGAGATTATCCAAAGTGTTAATGTATGGAAACACCCTCTCAGTGAAGGTGTGTGTGAAGGTGTGTATGTGTGTGTTAGTATCAGGATCAGAGAACGACAGCTTTCCTCTGTTCCAGTCCAGATTCACTCTGATCCTCTGAGGCTTCTTCTGCACTACGAGATCAGTGAATGAAGCTGGTGGTGAGAGTGCTGAGTATTTACCATCATAGAATCTTATTCTCCAGAATCCAGACTGTGTGTCTCCCTTCCTCTGGACAGACTCTGCTAACAGACCCAGTGTCCATCCTCTGTTGTCTCCAACCTCAACATCCCAGCTGTGAGTCCCTGAGGTGAAGCCCTCAGATCCCAGAACACGTGCAAAATAATCAAACCTCTCTGGATTATCAGGAAGCTGCTGTTTCTCTCCTCCTCTCAGGCTGCTCAGATCTTCAGACAGGATGAGTCCTGGATGTGCAGTGTTTGGGTCCAGGATTACAGGAGAGTAGGAGACCATGTCCTTCATCTTGTTCCAGATGTTGAAGGTCAGGTTGCCCAGGTGTTTGGCCTCGTCTATCAGAGCTCCTGAGGGCAGCTGTGGATCCTCCAGCAGGAGGCGCTGCTGGACTCTCTCCACTGCAGCCTTGTAGTTGTTCAGGAATGAGACGTCTTCAGCTCTCAGCTCCTCCTCTGTGGCTCTGACTGTGTGTGAAAGAGCTGCTATCTCTCTGCTCAGAGCCTCCATCTTCTCCTTCATCATCTGACTCTTCTGCTCCTCTTCCTCCCTCAGTGCAGTCATCCTCACCTCCTCTTCCTCTTCTAGAAACTGGTGAAGCTTCTTAAACTTCTCCTTAATCTGCCTCTCTGTCTGTCTGGCCTGGACCTTAATGTGTTTTGCTGTTTGATCAAACTTCACTTTAACTTGTTCAGAAACCTTTAACTTCTTCTTTAAGGGCTCCAGAGTTTCCTGAAGTTTCCTCTTGTGTTGTCGTGCAGCTTCATCAATTGGTCTGATTGTGTGGTTGGTGTGTTTTTCTGAATCTCTGCAGATGAGACACACCGGCTGCTGATGGTCCAGACAGAAGAGTTTGAGTTTCTCAGAGTGCAGACTGCAGAGAGCCTCTGAAGCTCTCTGATCTCTCTCCAGTAAGAAGGACTCACACAGGTTCTTTAACGCCAGGTTTAAAGGAGGTTCTGGCTTTGAAGATCTTCTCTTACAAAGTGGACACTCCTGTGTTTGTTTCTCTTTCCACCAGCTCTTCAGACAGTCTTTACAGAAGCTGTGGCTACATGACAGAAGAACAGGATGTTTGAAGACGTCCTGACAGACCGGACAGCAGAGATCCTCCTCTGATCTGGAAGCCATTTTGTCTGTGAGTGAAGCTGAAAACACAGCAGACAGGGAGCACAGTCAGCCACAGCTCCCCTCCCTTCTCTCCTAACCACAGTGAAGTTTACTTTCACTTTGACTCCAGTTTTTAGTCAAACTCACATGCAGTGTTTGGAGACTCGGCAGGTTGAAGCAGCAGTGTTGTTGTTTCCACTTTTCTCTCCTGTAGCTGAACTCACTCAGAGAAAGTTGGTAGTTTGGTCTGAAAGTGAATCTGATCGTCTGCTCTTCAGTCCGTGTGTCTCTCTTTAAACAGGAAGAAACTGTTTCCTGGTTTGTCTCGAGTGAGTCAGGTGAGGGGTGGGGCTTTGTAGACTTTGAACATTAAAAACACTTGTAAGGAGAGAAAAACACTACGTTAAAAATCAATTATGCGCTTTAATTTGAGTTTAATGAATTTAATGAGACACGAGTGAAATCAAACATCTTTATTTCAGTTGTTGCTGGTGAAATAATCCATTTGGCTCAAATTCAAACCTCACGAATTCAGTGAACTGACAGAGATTTCAACCAACCACAGACCAGATATTCATCTACTTCTCTGACCTTTAACCTCCCAAAACATGAAGAGAAACACATTCATACACAGCTGTAATCAGCAGAGTTTAGAAATACTTTATGTTTCCAACAGGCAGTGTAACGGCTGGGAAACCACAAGCTTTGTCAGACCTCTTTCACTTTTGCATCTTTTATGTTGCTGGCAGGTTTAAGTTTGATTATTTGTTTTGTTTTCTTCTTTACAGCTTCCTGAGTTGTGATGTTATAGATATAGTACAAGCTAAATTTGGTGATATGTTATTAACTGTGTTGACTGTGCTGTACTTTCACCAATAATAAAAAAGAAAAACAAAATGGCCTTTTCTCTTGCACCACCCGTGGGCCAAACTTTTGCACTCTTTTGCCCCGTGAAGACACTAAGAATAGATTTATTTTCTGCCGTGTAAAGAGCATTACAGCATCACAGGTCTGCTCGTGTAGTTGTAAACCTTAAACTCAAATTAAAGTCGAAAACAGTTGATGCTTTGACTTGGGGTTTCTAATGTATTTCAGCCCCAATTATCTGCATATAAAGTCAGTCTCACACACAGAAATTACAGCTACAAACTGAGAGGGTTGAGAGAAAAACAGCAGTATACTGTGTTAATGCAGCGTAGATGTATATCACTGGGGTTTATTTCACAATGAGAGCAAACATAAAGCTGTTACTGAGCCACGTCTGTGCTGCAGCTACTTAGTCAGTCACCGTTACTCACATCCTTCAGCTGTTTAGTCGAATCGACTGGATCAGCCTGATTTTATGTGTGATCCATGACAGCCTCGTATTATCCAATCACTTCTGTTCATCCATCATGCCCTCATATGTAGCCGCGTGGGGAAAGACACAGATCGAGAGAGAAAAAGAGGAACGTTTAGAGAGCCAGAGAATGAAAGAGAAAGGCTGCACCAGAACACCAGCTCTTGTTACAAACCACCAGAGACCCTCCTCGACTGCCAAAATCTCAAAATTTGAACCCAAGCATTCTGGCTGCTAATTATTCCTCAAGCTTGGTCTAAACAAAATTTACGACACTAAGCTGGCGCTCTTCGTGGCATCATAAATTAAACTGGCAAAGAGTTTTAGGATCAAAACCAAGGCCCCGTGTCCTCCGGCGAAAGGAAGGAAAATTAAAAAGTGAAGGTAAACGACGTGGATGTTCACAAACTCGACTCGACTCGAAGCTTCTTTTTTTTCAGTATTTTCCCACGTCACTCCTGCTCCGAGGCAGCGCGGGTGAAACCCTGAAGGTCGAGACGCAACGCATTGTCCAACGTGTCAGGTTAAGACCTGATGAGTCTTGAGGTGGATCTTAAAAGTGGTCTATATACAGGGTTCACAAAAAGTTAGGGATATTCGACTTTCAGGTGAAATATATGGAAAATGTAAAAAGTGAATGCTACAGTGATATTATATCATGAAAGTAGGGCATTTAAGTAGAAGCATGCACTGGTGATTTTATTCATCTTAAACAATTTATTGAAAGAAAATCTACCAACAGTGGTAGGTATACCACAACAAAACATGTTCAGTGTCTCAATAAATTGGGACGTGGCCAAAGGACGTCCACTCCTCTCCTTTCTGTGACTCTTCCAGTCTCTGTATCACTGTTCCAACCTCCTGATGACACTCTGTGACCCTCTAAGCTCAGTGAACACCTCCGTCTGAGGACTTCCTGTTTGAAGCCTCCAGTGTTGAGGTGCTGCTGATCAACTGTTAGGTGTCGTCTTGGTCTCATGATGTCAGAATGTGAACAGCAGGATGAGGAGGACTGTTTAAATACCAATTCTAACTGAAGCAGGAAATGTATTGGTGGTGGTTCATCCTGAAATTTCACCTAAAAAGCCAAACATCCCTAACTTTTTGTGAGTAGTGTATTTACTCACAGCGCCCTCTAGTGATTACCTGGGTGCCGATGCTACTTAATTCATTTGATGAAGAGTTTGGAGCATCATCGTGTAAACCCCTCTACATAAAACAGGCATACTTGAATTTCCTAAAAAAATTCAATAGATTATATTTTCTAATCAAAAACTTTCATGGATTTCTTTAAGAGTGATGTTACACCTGCACGTGATCAGCTGATAAAACAGGACTTATTAATGAAATTACTGATTTGTTTTTACTTAAGTGACAGATCAGGAGAGTTTTGGTGTGTGTGTGTGTGTTCTTGTATTACTGACATTGTGGGGCCCACAGTGTTTGTGAGGCCATCGTGCTGGACCCCACTGAGACAACATGATTTTTCTAGACTGTGTTATTATTATTGATAAAACTAAGTATCTAAGTATCCATATATGTGTTTGGTGATGGTTAAGGTCAGGGTCAGGTTAGTATTCTTTAGTTCCAGCATAATCTGTGTCTACGGGAGGTCCCCACAAAGATAGTGACACATGGTGTGTGTGTGTGTGTGTGTGTGTGTGTGTGTGTGTGTGTGTGTGTGTGTGTTTGTGTGTGTGTGTGTGTGTGTGTGTGTGTGAGGCAGGGGGCTATACCCTGACATCACCTGACACCCGTCTCACCCTTTTTGTTTGGAGTAAGTGGAAGCCTAGAAAAGCTGCTCACTTCAAATGACATAATGCAAAGTTTTTCTTTTCTCTCCTCCTCCTCCTCCTCTTCTTCTTCTTCTTCTTCTTCTTCTTCTTCTTCTTTTTTCTTTCTCGTGTTGCAGCTCGAAGTGAGTCACCGGTGGAAAGAGGGGAGGAAGATTTGAGAAGAAATACTGCTGTTAAATGAGTTTGGACAGCATGACATCACGGGGTAATTAAAACAGCTCTCTGGAATTCCGTTTCCAATTCCTGCGCTCAGGTTTGTTGGAGGATTTTTTCGAGCACCTGCGGGTTGTTGGTGTGTGAGTGAAATATTTTCACTGGACGGAGTTCAAACTTTGAAGGGAAAGAGAAAAAAAAAAAAAAAAAAAAAAAAAAAAGTCGGGGGCAGCGGCATTACGCCATTCTTGCCTCTCTTGGAAAAAAAAGTGGGATTTAAAGAAGTTTCTTACAAGATATCCAGCAGAATCGTGCCGTGAAGTGTTTAATGCAAGTCCACTTTCTCTCAGCCGGTTCTTGGGATTTTTCTGCGCTTCCATCACTGACGGGATCTCCTGCAGCACTATGGTTCTCACAGATGACAGATGGGAGAATAAGGGTCTGCAGGATTTGTTTCTTCAACTTATAAAACTCAGTTATAGTCCACATCTTTGTTTTTACAACCTTGCATATGTCTATAGCCTATTTGAGACGGGAGAGGCTCCTTTTATTCATTTCACCTCTGGCGGAGCGCAGAGTCAGCTCAGAGGATGAGAGACTCGGACCGAACAGAGCTGCTCCGTCTTCTTTTCTTAATCCAACAAGCCAATTAATTCAGAACAGACTGCGCTTTATTACAATGACGGCCTGGCAAAAGGCAAAAGGGCTTTAGGATGAAAGTTGTGAAGCGTCTCTCTCTTCTGCTGAGCTGCTGGACTCTCATTTACCTGCATCCCGTCCTCGGTTCACTCAGCCGGACCAGACCGACGGAGCACCAGCACCACCGGCTTGGAGAGGCAGCGGCAGGCGGCGGGGAAGTAGAGCAAGCCCACCGGCGCACCGGCGGAGGAATCGGTGGGTCCACACCAGCCGCTGGCAGGCAACCGGTGGCCGTTTCTGGGACGTGGAAACCTTCCCCGGTGAGAATCACACGGATCCGCGCAGGCCCGCCGTTAATCAAGGGCGAGACGAGTGTTATTAAAGGCAAAATTACAGCAGGGACATCTGCGTCCTCGTCCTCGTCCTCGTCGCGCAGTGCGGCCGTGCCGGTGATCCGTGCGCAGCTGCAGCGGGACAGAGGCGTCAGTTTGGGGCGCAAAGAGGCTGTGCGCTCCTGGTCCGGCGGGGATGCTCACATCAAAGCGCACGCTCCCGCGGCTTTAAGCGCGCATGCAGCAGTGAGGGGAGTCGGGGCTGCGGCTGCTGGAGCTGCAAGGGGCGGCTCACCGGGGAAACATTCAGGGAAAGTTGCTTCCAGAGCGAGTGCAGCTGCGCCAGTGCGCACCGGCTCTCCCCAAAGAGCCACCGGTGCGCACAAGCAGCAGCAGCAGCAGCAGCAGCAGAGCGCGGGTCCGGTGGCGCAGCGGGGAGCCAGCAACAAGGTCCCGAAAGTGAGCGACCGGGAGGCGCATCACAGGCAGCCGCTGGTGATCCCTCATGACTACATGCTGTCTCTGTACTGGTCTCTGTCCACCGGGGACCTGAACAGCAGCGCGCTGCATGAAGCGGGTCTGGCCAACACCATCACCAGCTTCGTGGATAAAGGACAAGGTAAACACGACCACAAGCCTCCTCTCTCTGCCACTGGTGCTGCTTCAGTCTTTCAGTTTCACATTTCATCACACAAAAGCGTTTCACGGTAGTTTAGTTGGATATTTGTGGCTCTAAAATTACATGTAAAACGTTTAATGTAGTTGTTCTGAATGGAAAATCCTCCAACTTAAATTTTTTTGTTTACATGAGGAAAAGAGGCAGCGGATGGAATAAAACCTCCACACAACTCAAAATGATCTTCAGATATCACTTATTTCTTGGAATATTACTGTGATCCACGCTGCGGTCGTGTCTCCACTGTCTCACAGACTTTACATGCAACTTGGTCTGTCCTTTGATAGTATCTGGTGTGTGTGATTGAAGTTGAGAAGTGATGATTAGCTGAATTAGAAGAGGGAGAGAAAGGCTGGGAATGAGGAGGAGCAGCAGGGCTGGGAGATCTGAGGGAGAGCGCTGCAGGTCAAACACCAGTCTGGAGGTTACTGAAGGAGGCCGGGCGCTGGAAACAGGGCTGTAAATTGTGTAAATGTAGACACGTCTGTGTTGGGGAGTCCATGAGGTAAGAGAGTCAGAGCATCTGGAGGGGGGTCAGGAGGTCACACTTACAGAGGGGATGATGGGAAAAGATACGACTCTGTTACTCATAACTGTGCTGGAACTGACTTCAAAGCCGCAGGAAGCTGCTGGGAGCTGAGTGAGCTATCACACATCCAAGTGTCACACTGTGTGTGTATGTTAAAGGGGCAGTTCAAACATTTGGGGATATATGTTGAGTGGCTTTTTTCGCTGAGCGTTCGATGAGAAGATTGATACAGATCTGTGCACCAATCAGCCAATTAGCTTAGGTTAGCTTAGCATAAAGACTGGAAAAAAAGGGGGGGAAATGAGCCTGGCTCTGCCCAAATCCAACAAATCCACCACCTTTAATGTCTGTAAATCTCCCCTGTTTCCAGCCTGCATGCTAAGCTAAGCTAACAGGCTACCGCTTCATATTTACCAAATTTACCAGATTTATTGTTTTGAGATCAGTATCAAGATCTTCTCATGTAACACTCAACAACTCTCTCAGCTTATTTTCTAAAATGTTGTACTATTCCTTTAAAGATCCTCAAAAACAATCTCCAGCCAACAAGTCTGAGTTTTAAAACTACAGTTTTTATTACTGCTAAGCTCTGAGATGATGCCTCAGGATTTTATTTTCTCCTGAACCGTGACTTTGATTGATATTTCATATTAGAAAGAAATATTTTAGATTTAAAAGTAAGTTTGCAGCTCTGGGACATGCCCCTGCACATGCATGTATATTTACACATATGCATTTATGTGTGAGTGCTGTTGTATTTTGGTGTGTGTGTGTGTGTTTCCAGCCATCTGGTCAGTCACTGGCAGCACTGCTGCTTTCAGTGATATACGGCCTCAGGAGGGTAAATAAACACTCCTCACTGCCACAAGTAGGGTGGCCCCCCTGTGTAATGTTGTCTTTACGGTGTAAAACTGTTTAAAACAATGTTTAAATGACCAGAGTTTAATATTTCTAGCCCCGCTAAAGGTTTACATTTCAAGCACTTAATGTACTTTTAATTTGGGCTTTATTTGTTTAGTGTGTCCTCAGCAAATCGCTGGTGACCTCCTCCGCATGTTAAAGGGGTGAGGGAAGGTGTAACTGATGGCCTGACACATCTCTTCCCCCTCTCATGTTCACATTAACTCACTTCCCCTTTCTTTCTTTCTTTCTTAGCCTCATATTACACATTACAGTTACACGTTAGTGAAATAGAGCTGCACGTAAACGAATGTAACGTGTTCGAGCTGCTGCCACGGTTATCTGATAGTGATCCTGCAGACCTCAGTGGGCACCACACTCCTCTGTCATCTTTTGCTTTCAGGTTCACTGCAAAACCTGAATGACAAGATCCGCTTTTATTTTCATACCTTCAAAACTCTCCTCGACTTTTGCATCCTTCTTTATTAACAATACAGATTAAGGTTGCATCACTTCCTGCATGTCTCCCTCTAACTGAGGAAGACGTCTCCAATCTTCTGCTCTCCAGTCGTCCCCCTAACTTCTCCTCTGGGTCCTGTTCCCTCCAAGCTCTTTCAAGCCGTCACACCTAAATCTAGTCAAGTTTCAAGGTCCTTTCCACTGAAACTTGAGTGAAAGAAACCCTGAGGTCAGTGAGAGGGGATGCCCAGTCATCACTTCTCATCATGGTGGACCTGTCGGCATCCTTTGGCACGGTGAACATCAAATCCTGTCCACCTTTGCGTTGTGGTTTGCGTCCACCCCACAGAGCTGAGGCACAAGAATATGTGTTCCCCTACTTCTGTCACTACACACCTCCTCCCTCGGTCCACTTATCTGCTCACATGGTTTTCCTTTCCCGCTACGCTGATGACACCTAGTTCTATCTGTCCATCCCTGCCAAACGGCGGAGGATAGGACTCTCCAAATGGATGATGGGACGACGCCTTCTACTCTCTAAGGCTGAACTCCTGTTGATCCCAGCCGGTCCTTCTAGTCAGCACAACTTTAGCATCCAGCTCAGCTCCACCTCGCTCGCACCAACAAAGTGTGACTGATGACCAAATAATTTCATGAGCCCTCCTGTTCACTACTCTTGGCAAATGGACGACGAGGCAGGAAATCTCCAAACTCTCCTCCTGTGTGGTCCCTCGGTGGAGGAACAAGTTTTCAGACTCGATTTGGTCAGCAAAGCCGCCAACAAGACCTTCTTCTACGAGTATTTACTTGATTAACAAATTGTTTTCCTTCTTGATCCTCCTTTGGCTCTTGCTCAAAAACAATCTGAAATCATTTTATATGCACTTCACTTCATGCACCTGCAGCCTTGTGGCTCTGGTATCAGGTGGAACAGGCACTTGTTCTTGAACCTCACTTGAAGAACATAATTTTGAAGAGGGAGGATGTATTGTAGGACTGTTGTATTAGACTGCAATGCTTTTAGCTAGGTGTACCTAATAAACTGGTAACTAGGTGCATGTAGTGATCATAAATCCTTTGCACCAGACGCTACAGCTCAAAACAAACACCCCTACAACCAAAAATATACCAAATAATTTAGCAAATAATCACAAATCAGCTTTATAATTCTAAAAATATCCTCTGTTGGCCAGATACGATCTATTTTTAAGATATTAAAAATGCTCCGAAAGTAAGCAAAACAAACAAACTTTAATTTCCACTTGACTTTAAAAGATAACAAAGACCACATCTAAAGGTTCTTCTAAACTTCTTGCAAACAATTTCAAAATCCTCAGTTTGAGCTTTAATCAGATCTTCCACAATGAAGCGCCAGCATGTGTGTGTGTGTGTGTGTGTTGATGGTTTGTTTCCTCCACAGCAGATGCTGGTTAACTGTCTATCGGCAGTGAATAGCTGCAGGTCCGTAATAACAGGCCTGTTTACAGTCCGATGTGGTCTCCCTGTCTGGTTCTAATGTACTTTTCAATGCATGCTAAAGTCCTGGATAGAAAGGAGGGGGAATAACGTGAGAAGAAGTGAGCAGAGATCTGCTGCTGTGTGTGTGTGTGTGTGTGTGTGTGTGTGTGTGTGTGTGTTTTAGTGGATTTCATTGCTGGATTTCATTTGGACATGGAGGTTCACTGGTTTCCGTCACTGACAACAAAAGAAAACATTACACACCACACCATTCAGTTCATTCCTGCTGATGTTTCTGTGCTTTTATCTGATGACTGTGTTTATGAGTGTGTGTGTGTGTGTGTTAGCAGCTAACTGCATTAGCATTCTGTAAAGAAATGTGTAAATATATAATTTATTTGTATTAATCTACCAAGTTTGTTCCCGATTCATTGATCGTTTTGCCTATAAAATGTAAGAACACAGTGAAGAATACCTGTTAATACCTGTTGTAATTTAGCTCAAATGTCCAAACACTGTACTTACTATCATGTACAACAAGGAAAAGCATGAAATCTTCATGTTTAACAATCTGGAAAAAAGAATTTTTTGAAGTATTTGATTAAAAATAGATTAGAAATGTGGTTAATATTGACAGCTCTAGTGTGAGAATATGTCTGTCTGCACTTTTCATGCGTCTACAAGTGACTTTACTGTCCTTCACTCGTGTGTATGTGTGTGTATTTGCCTTTCCGTCCGTTTGGACTCATATTTCTGTGTCTGTATCTCCGTCCTCCCTCGCAGATGAGCGTGGGCCCCAGCTGAGACGGCAGAGGTATCACTTCAACATCAGCTCCCTGGAGCGAGACGGGCTCCTGGGGGCCGAGCTACGCATCCTGAGGAAGCGCCTGTCTGACCCCCGCAGAGCCTCAATGGGATCCACGGCCGCCGATGGAGGAGGCGGAGCTGCAGGGGGAGGTGTAGGAGCAGGAGGAGGAGGAGGAGGAGGAGGAGGAGGAGGCTCGTCCCCGTGCCTGAAGCTGTACACCTGCGCTTCAGGTAAACATCAGGCTGCTCTGCTCCAGACGAAGACTGTGGAGGATCTGCTCGGTGGAGGCGGATTTAGCAGCAAATGGGAAGTGTTTGACATATGGAAAGTCTTCAAGGGCTTTAAAAACCAGCAGAACCAGCAGTCCCAGCAGCTGTGCTTTGAACTGGAGGCTCTGGAGCACAGAGGCGGGCGCCCCGTGGACCTTCGCACTCTGGGGTTCGCTCGACCCGGCAGGACCAACAAAGAAAAGGCTTTCTTCCTGGCGTTTGGTAAAAGCAAGAAGCGCGACCTTTTCTACAACGAGATCAAAGCGCGGTCAGGCCACGACAACAAAACCGTCTACGAATACCTGTTCACCCAGAGACGAATGCGCCGAGCTCCTGCGGCAAGGGGGGCTAAAAAACCACTGCAGCAACCGCCGCCGCCACACTCCCTCCCCCAACATCAGGTGGTGAAGACGCAGACGAGGCCGCGGTGTCACCGGAGACGCCTCCACGTGAACTTCAAGGAGATGGGCTGGGACGACTGGATCATCGCGCCGCTGGAGTACGAGGCCTTTCACTGCGACGGCGTCTGCGACTTCCCCATCCGCTCGCACCTCGAGCCGACCAACCACGCCATCATACAGACCCTGATGAACTCCATGGACCCGGAGTCGACGCCGCCCACCTGCTGCGTCCCGACGCGACTCAGCCCAATCAGCATACTCTACATCGACTCGGCCAACAACGTGGTCTACAAGCAGTATGAGGACATGGTGGTGGAGTCGTGCGGCTGCAGGTAGCAAAGAAAGGTGAGACAAAGAGGAGAAAGAGAAAGGAAGAACGAGTCTGCCCTCCACGTAGAGGGAAGATGGATTCCTTAATGTTAAGATCAAACCTAAAATGGAAGATCAACACTGAGCAAACAGTTATTATTTCAGCTGACTGTGACCGAACTCACTGCTGCACAGCAGACATTCCTCCTCACACTCAAGTGGACTATCAGACTGCATACCACAGACTGCTACACACTGTTAAAGACTAAACAGAGGAAGATAAACGCACGGAGGTGATGCTCTTCAACACCCACTCACTAAAACTTGTGTGTAATGTTGATGTTGGTGGTGATGAACAAGATGCATCTGAGACAAGCCAAAAACATCCAGATAACAGAGACGCTATCTGATTCACAGATCTGATTTAAAACAAAGACTATTGTCACGTTAGACTGAAACTGAGTTTTACTGCTTTTTTTTTTTCTCTCTCTCTCTTCAGATTTGTATGTATGTCCTGATTGGTGTAAAAAGTTTGTGTGTAACAGAAATGCTATTGAACTATTAGTGAATTATACTCAAAAAATGCCCTTTTCCAGCACTTATCTGCCATTGTGCCTTTGCCCCTTCAGATGTACAGCGAAGAGTAATTTATGTGCCTTATCCGAGACTTTTTCTATGAAGCATGTAAAGAATCTCTGATGTATAAATACAGGCCAGTGATGAAGTGCTAATCTGACTTGCTCCAAATGTGGGAAAGTTGCATAAACTACTCTTCAATAAAAAATGTCTAACTGACTGAGCTCCAAACTCCTATCAGTCGGACCCTTTGCCCCCCACAGGCTCCGCAGACTAAACTATCGCAGGAATTTGGGAGATCTTTAGAAGCCAAATCACAATTTAACCCGAGACTGACTGTGTTTGATTTGGATCATCGGCGTCTCTGCTGCAAGTTTCGCTCAAAGTTAAAAGAAGCCAGGCGATGAAAATGAGTCAAAAGGCATTAAGAAGACAGTTATTTTTTTCTACGTCTCAGTTAAAGGGTTAGTTCGGATTATTTTAAGTTGAGTTGCATGCGGTAGAGTCTTCTATGAGGCTGAGGCTGTTCTCTCTCTCTCTCTCTCTTTGCTCTCTTCACAGCTACCAGACTGCATTGACAAGAACAGTAATTTTACCTCGGCGAACACAGGAATTTGCTGTGCTACAGCTGCGTCGATCAATGAACAAACACCATAGTTTGGATCCGAACTAAATATTGAAAACACCAAAGGCGCTCAATAACACAAGCAAACTAACCAACTGAGGCAGCGGTAGAGCAGCAACTCCTGTTTTCTGTGTGGTAAAATTGCTGGTTTTGTCAATGGAGTCTGGTGGCTTTGAAGTTAGCAAAGAGAAAGAGAGAACGTCTTCTGTTCTCTGTGACGTTCGATGTAAAGAGGGGAAAATATTCTAAACATACTGTACATTAAAACTGACTGATTGTTGCCTGCTTCTCCAAACTGTAGGTGATACACTAACTATAGCAAAGGATCTCTTACAACCCCCTTAAAAATAATCCAAACTATCCTTTTAATGTCCACAAGCATGACGGCCATCTGTCAGTTTCTCAAAATACTCCATATAACAAAGTTTTTGAGGTGTTTTGGTTCTCAACCATCGAGCATTAATTTAATCTTCCACTGGCCAGAAGAGGTGGTTGGATATATTATATAAGGAGTCCTGTTTATTGAGTAAGTATCAGTTTGGGTGAGGCGCCTGGCAGCAAATTGGAAAGCTCAGAAACAGAAATGAAGTCCAAGAAACGAGCTAGAGAAATGAGAGCGTGAGCTACCCAACACTCAGCACTATGAGCTTGTGTTTGGCAGGAACCGCTTCTTTAGGTTTCCCCAAAACTTGCTTCCACAAATGAGCTCAAAAAACGTCGTCCACATAAATCCAAAATAATCCTAGAATTGAAATCCAGCAAACATATACTACGGATGCAATAAAAACATATATAAAAAGAGCAGAAAACAGTGCCTCCTGCACACAGCTATGAATTTATGAATACAAGCACACACACACACACACATGGATCATCGACAGACAGAGTTCCCAGGACAACAAGCTCCTGTTGCAGACACAGAACTATTTCTTCCAATCGGTCTTAAACTGAACACTTTCCATCAGGGATAAAATAAGTAACATCTCTCTCTTCACAAAATAAGGTTTTTTTTGTGTGTGTGTAACTATCAGCAACGTCAGCATCCCTTTTTCCCAGTTAAATAAATACGCCAAAATAGACCTTTGGTATTTCCTGTTGCCCTCTGAACTCTCGGTAACCACGCCGGTGCCCCCCCCCCCGCCCCCCCGATAACCCTCCATTGCTGTGAACAGCAGGACTGCAATAACAGAGAAAGTGTCTACTGAAGTCTATTTGTTCTGTTACATGTTTTTTCACCTGGTTACATATATTTTGCAATATTTTGGCAAAGATATGTTTATATCTAGTACATCAGTGTGATATGCTGCCCGACTGCAGTGCATGTACATATTTATATCCTTATATTCCATATATTTGCCAAAATATGTCAAAATACACAATTAGCATTGAGAAATAGTGACTTGAGGAAGGTGTTTTAAAATAGCTGTATTAAAACCTCTTTAACTCATAAAGACTTTACTTTAAAAGTCAAGCAGCACCAGACAACTCTCCATAGTTTTTAGTTATAGACACTAAATGTTAAATAAAATTATTTGAACCAATTTAAAACTGATGTAATGTGATCTCTGTTAATTATCCGGCCCGGCTGGTCGATGAAGCTCAATGTGATGATGATGTTTTGGGTTTTTCTTACATTAATTATGTGTAGTTTAAGGTCAAGACTGTAACTCTTTCACAAGTGTCTGACCACTATTTTTTTTAACCTTTTACAGCCCAGAAACAGTAAATGTCTCTTTCGGACCCAGCTCTATTAAACAATACAGCTTTAATTGTTGCTATGTAACACATACAACAGCAGCAACACTCCCGTGTCTGTGTTTCATACAGTCCGCAGCGAGCGCACCTGTCCGCCGGCCCCTCGTAAAGCTCCTCAACCATTGGATGAAGCCATCTGCGCCGAGCGAACGGCTTGTTTCTCTTGGAGACGGAGTGATGTAAGCATTTCCTCTAATCAAAGCTGAGGCATGCCAGTGATGCTGCCCCCTTCCCCAAAACCTGAACTGACAAGGAGAAGGTGGGGAGAGGCTGAGCAGGACTGGAGTTAAACAACTTTACAGCTCCAGACCAGAAAATCTTGGATTAGAAATTACAAACAGCAGACCATTTGAGGATGTTTTACTGTTAGCGTCTGGATAGATGTATTAAGACAGACTTTGAAGACAGGAGCTTGAGAATATCAGCGCTGTTCAGTTTGTGTTTTAATCCCAGAGCAGCTCATTTGTGCTCAGGATACAAATTGAGTTTGGAAAGAGCTTGTTGCAACTATCCAGGAGGTAATGTGTCACGCAGCAGCCCCCCCCCTTTTTTTTTTTTTTCCCTCATTAACACGTAATAAAAACTGCATATACTAGTTAATGCTGCTGTTACAGTTTCCATTATCACTCATGGAGATGCAAACTTCAGATTTATACTTTGTTTATATTTGCATTAAATGAAAAATATGTTTGTTCAAAGCCGGTGATTTATAGCTCTTGTGATTTGTGTGTCGGTTAACAATCAGCTCATTCTTTTCAGTTGCGGGAAGGAACCCATTCACTCACAGTTGACAGACCCAAATTTAGCCGCATTCAACAAATGCCAGTTACAGATAAGAAATATTCACAGTGTTATTTTTTTCCCAGGCTGAGACCCACTTTAAAAACCCAAGGCCTGAGCCATAGTCTTATATAACAAGACAAGAATGTCCAACCATGGTGGCGTTTAGCATTTTAGCATGCTAACATTCGCTAATTAGCACAAACTACAGCTGAGGCTGATGGGAATGTTATTACCGCTGCAGGTGTCCAACTATTGGACTCAATAAAACTTTATGATGATGAAAAAGCTGATGAAGAGTCAAATAATCACCAAAGTTATTAAGATTTGAGAAGAACATTAATGTTTGAACCCAAACTTCTTAACGTTGCCATGTAGCTTAAACCCAATTAAAAGTAAACTGAAAACAAAATCAGCTTTATTAACTTTGCATTGGTCTGTGTTTAGTTAAGCACATTTAGTTATGTACATTTCACCAAATCTTTGTCAGAATCCCTCCAAAAGCCAAGTTTTGGTCACAGAAAGTCCTGAACTGGAGGCAAACTGGTCCCATAAATCAAAATTCATCGCTGCTACTGAAGCCCTGTGAGCAGAGCTGTAACAAGCTGGAGGAGGTACCGAATAGAGAGTGGTTAAATGGACATTGGGTAACAGTATTCCCCACAGAGAGAGCGCCTGGCTTTAATTATCACACATTTCCACACATTAGCCCATCTGAGATACAGGAACTGGATTATACAAACAGCTGATTTAAATCTCCATGTATGATTTATGGTGACTGATATTTCCTATGATTTATGACGGTGTAAAAGTGTGCTGGCTCGACAGGAAATGAAACATAATTGGGAAATTGACTTCACGGTATGCTTTTCTTTTTTTCCCTCCCATCATGGAATGGGATTGTTTAAGGAGGAACACAATGGCTTGGAAGCTGGGATCTTGTTGGGTGTAATATTACTGCTCTTGGTGGATAAACCTATACATATAAATATATAGTTTGCCAGTTTCCTTAGGTTGACAATGAGCTCAGTTCTTTTTAGGTATTTTCTATTATGTTCTTCTGATAATATGAAAGCAAACAGTGACAAAACAATGATTTGGAACCGGTTCATGTTTTGGTTGAAATAACAACTGATAGTAGTCGTTCAGATGAAAGGATCGATACCACTCTCATGTGTATACAAAAACACGATGCTACCAAGTTAGCTTAGCTTAGCTTAGCTTGGACCTGTGTTTACTGTATGGGTGCTGGTTGCCTAGCAACCTCCTGGTGACGGCGGAGGAGTCACCAAGCAACTGTCATCTGTGTGCCTTGGATTTGTAAACAGACGAGCTACAGAAGTGTTCATTAGTGAGCTGTAGATGAGCTGGCAGGTGGATTAAGGGAGGCTAGCTGTTTCCCTCTGTTTCCAGGCTTTATGCTAAGCTAAGCTAAGCTAAGCTAAATGGCTGCTAGCTTTAGCTTTATATGTAACAGACATGATATTAGTATTGATTCTCTCATCTTATTCTGGGCAAGAAAGTGAGCAGGCGTGTTTCCTAAAACTGTTCGTCCACAGTCGGGGGAATAACTGACATAAGGAGTCACTTCTCTCCAAGGATAAGACCGAGGACGGATCCTGGTAAGAAGAAATTAACGCTGGCTGCTGCTGTTAAATAACAACATTTTCTTGGAGTGTTGTTGACCCATCCGTCCACCGCGACCTCCTTCCTCCTCAGACTTTGTGGCTCTACAACAGCATTGCGCTGTTTCCTCCTCTGCTCCCGACGGATGAAAGCCATAATTCCTTCAGCTGCTTGTTTTTGGGTATTTGCTGACGACAGTCGTTCCCGTCGGGCAGACAGTCTCCCTCTTTCACCAGGTGTTGCACCGACAACAACCAAGTCTACCACAGAACAAGTGATGAATTAGAGCAGTGACCCAATCGACGAACATCAAAACTGTCTAATATATCACAAAGCTCAACAATCGTGCTTTTGTCTTTTGTTGTTGTTCCTTTTTGTGTGTGTGTGTTGGCAACAGCAGTCGCTGAGCCGAAGCGACGCCCTTCATGTTTGATGAGTTGAGCAGAATTGAAGGTTTCTCTGTGAAGACAGAATAAAGAATTTAAAGGTCAGAAATCTCAAGTTGAACACATGATATTGGTCAAAAGCGGTAAAGCTTGTAGCCTGGGATCGTTTGGATGGATGGAAAATGGAAATGTGAATGAATGAAGTACTTTTCCTTTTCAAAATGGACATTATGGAAATGGACGCTCCATATTATTCCATAATGCGGCTCTATTGGCCCCGAGCCACGGCCGTCCCCACCCGGCCTTTGGCCCACAGAGCCCATAATCAGATTACGTTGAAGTGAACTCTGCGGTTCGCCTTCTCAAGCCCAGAAATCTGTAGTAAAGCAGAAACATGGATTGTTTACGGGTTTCGGGTTTCCTTGTCGCTGTTTGTGGCCGGGAATTGTGGCAAAGTGTCAGGCCGAATCCAAGTGAACAGGATCAAGAACCCAGTTGAAGAGGGCTATTGTGTTTCCCCGCTCAGATGTAATCAGAAACATATGCCCTCCATCTTCAACGCTGAAAAGGGAGGCTTGTTTAACGGGGCTTAACTTCATTGAATACAACTTTAATGGTCGCCCCTATTACACGATTTAACAATGATGTTTCGGGAAGGCTTGCAAAAGCATTTGTGTGTTTGCCTGTGTGTGTGTTTGCCTGTGTGTGTGTGTGTGTGTGTGTGTGTGTCATGAGAGAACCATACACACCCGGAAGGCTTGTGTTCCCACCGAGAGCTCCAGACCTGAACAACTTTGTCCAAGGTTAGTGTTCCACATCTCCGTCACACACACACACACACACACACACACCTCCGATTTTATGGAGTGCTGCATTTTAATAATCACACCTTTTCTTCTACTTTATCTATAATCAGTTTCACAAGTTATTACAGCTTCAATTGTTATCTTTCTGATCATTTTTTTTAAAAATCAGTGAGACAACAGTCCAGCATAAAGCACAGCAGATTTCTGATTTACACTTTTCAATTTTCTCATAACTGGATAAAATCCAGATGAGATTTAATACACTTTGGTTCCCACTTAACCGCCTAGATCCTTTACTTCAGTGTAAATACTAATACTACACCGTGAAAATATTATTTTATTATAAGTAAAAGTTTCATGCATTCAAAACCAAATTTGCTGTAAGTGAAATTTACTTAAAAGTATTTGTACTCATGCTGCGGTAAAATGCTCTCTGCCAGTGTTTTCCTGTCTTATGTGATATTTCTGGGTTGCATTTTTCTGCTGTAGATGAAGATTGAGCTGCTTTGTTTATTCCGCTATTGGGTAGTTGATCTACAGCAATGCATCATGGTCTATAAGATCATTATATGTTTATCTGTCTTCATGAGCTCAGGCGGACTGAGCCTGTTTTCAGCGATGCATTTTCCAGCAGAGAAATGTAGTTATAATTAGAATATCGAAGTCCCTTGACTTTGTACTTAAGCACAGTGCTTGAGTAAATGTAATGAGTTACTTTCCACCACTGACCGCTAAATATGCGTCTGTGTAAATCTGCTGCTAAATCACTGATAGTGAAAACAGGTTTGCACAGGCTGGTGCCACGTTCACGTTGTATGGGATGGATGAGATGATAGAGATAGGAATGATTCCCATGTTAACAACTCATGTCATCGAGAGACAATATAACATCACACCCATGAAACTTTGGTTAAATTACATGGACTTGGGCTGATGTCTGTAACTCGCAACTAAAAAAAAGGACAAGACAGTTTTTTTTGTTTTTTTTATCTCTGAGATTGTCAATAAAAAGAACAATAAGGCACAAACCTTATTTGCTACTGTCAGCTGATTAACACACCCCTTGGCATCAGTCCTCCTGAATTGCTATCCACCAAATCATGCAATGACTTAATGTTGTTTTTCACAGATAAGATTGTGAAGATCAGACAGTCTGTAATTTGATGTTTATAATAATTTAATGCATTTTCAAACCATACATTAAGCAACCTTGACGAACATTGACCTTAAGCTTAATCTACCTTCCTCAGTGATACAGACCCTTATCAAACATACCGTTTTGAGGGGAAAAAAAGCCATTGAAGTTGTTTTTCTGTAACTTCATTCTTTCCTGTTGCACAACAATGCTATTTTTAATCTGGTTACACCACACCACACCACAGCACTGAGACTGTACTTGTTAAAGTTTTTAATCACATTCATCCGAGCATCTGGGCTGAAATATCAAACATTTCAAAGATCTTGAATCTGAGTGAAGAAAAACAACATGCGGGGTTCCTCAGGGATCCATTCTCGGTTCACTGTAACATCTACGTGCTTCGCCTTGTTCAGATAATGGACTACTGTAATGTCTTGTTCAATAGTTACGCAGATGACACACAACTTTATGTAACAGTGACGCCACATGACTACACTCCCTTACACTTGATAAACAAGTGCTTTGAACACATCAATGAACTGAAAAAAATAATTGTTTCTGGCTCCAACTGAGAAAGATTAAAAGTCAGTGCTCACTTTGAATCCATGACATTAAAACCTAAATAAAGCCAGAAATCTCGGTACAGTGATGGACTCTGACCAAAATGTCAACAGCTGCATAAAAAACACCACCAAAACTCAGCAAATCAGCTCACTATACCCATAAGAACATAGGATGAGATAAAGGATTTCAGATACAGAAAAACTTCATTTATTTTCAGCAGACTAGACTAAAAGTGTCAAAAGTGTCTTCAGAGGTCTGTATCGATCTGTAAAGAGCAACTTGCAAGTTTCCTGATATCTGTACTTATCCTTGTCTGAAAATGACAACTTTAAGTGGTAATGCAGGATTTAATATGTTTTTACGAGATATAAGTGCAGAAATTCAGAGGAGAAAGAGGCCGTTTTCCACAAAGCTCCAAAAAACAAATGACGTAACATAAGTGAGTCTGAGCAGTGGCAGTGAGTCTGGGTTTTTCAGCAGGTTTTGATTGCATTTCACCAGATATCATCATGGTAAATTATTATACATGGAGTCCACAGTTTTCCCAGCAGGAAAACGAGAGCCGCTAGCTTTGTTCATGAAGGTGAAGAGAGGCGCTTCGCTGCTTCCAAGTTGGACGAGAGAATTATCCTATATGATAATATATGTATATGATGGAGTTTAGGATGGGATTTTGAAGCAGAGACCAGCTTCTCACCGCAACGGCCGATGGTCACGAACCAATCAGAGTCTCAGTGCAACCAAAAATGTGCTCTGCGCACCGTAAGAATGGTTTTCTAACTGTTGTTAACTTCCAAATTTGTCAGCACAATGATTTCAGTAATGAGAAGCAGCGTGGGACACAGGCGGCGACCTCTCTCTCTCTTTCTCACGTGATAGCAAACTTTACAAAGTAGTGATGTGAACACAGCGTTAGCTTTAGCCCACAGATACATACACGTAGCGTGTAAAGCACTTTGAATTGCCTTGTGTCTGAATGGTGCTGTATAAATAAACTTGTCTTTGTCCATATTTATTTGGTTTTCCTGAACTTCTGTGTTAGTAAGTCGAATATTTGGGAGCTTTCAGAAAGGTTAATTTATTTGAACGTTGGACTCTAACTTCCAGTTTTTTTGCTGACAGCCATCCCATCAAGCTTTGAATGTTTGTGTCAGCTTAAGTTATTTTTGTTGAACTCCCCGGGGTTCATTTTGACGTGTTTCATTGATATTTACGTTAATAAATGCCACCTAATCTTGCACAGCCTCCTGTCTGTGATTCTGCTTCTTGACAGTAACGGTTACACCAGATTACATGCTGCATCGTTTCTTTTCAATCCCTTGTGCATGACAGTCATTTGAATCCAGTGCAGGAATGGCAGACTACATAACTATTATGTAGAAAGGTGATTACTAAATGTAAATATTTTAATATCTGGAAAAATTCCTGCCATAAATAGTTTCAGTTTAATTTGATGAAAATCTGGAGCATTTTAACAACCTGTTTTATTTGACAAAGAAACAAAGGATAAAAGCTCAGACTCATTTATTTATCCACCTCGAACATTCCTCTCGTATATCAAGATTCCTTGTCATGTACTATGACTTATATAACACATATTAATATTTTTACTCAGAGTTTTGATGTTTTATTTAACTGCTTATCATTTAATTAAGCGCAGCAGATTACCAGATGATTAGCAGTGTTGTAATCTGATAATAACAATAAACTCATCACACGTGTCCGTCTACGCTGCGACCTCTGGCTCTTTCTTTCTGCCCCGCTGTGTTTTTCACCACATCTCCTTCCAAACCTCTTTCGCTGGGTTTTTATTGCTATCAGATCTGGCTTGGCCGCGCTGACCGGTGTTTAACTTTTTAGTAAATGCGGTTGTGGTTTTCCTTGACAGATGTTGGGGAGGAATTTTATCATGTGGCCGCGCCAATAGCTGCTAAAAGAAAAACAGAGCCGTTTCATCTGGCACGGCGTGTATGACACCTACGTTCACAGCTGTGTATGTCTTTCCCAGCATGCATGTGGGCGTGTATGTGTGTGTCTATACTGGTATGTGCATCTGTGTGTGTGTGTGTGTGTGTGGGGGGGGGGGGGTTATTTGCATATCATCTGTGAACTCGTATATGGATTTTATTTTCATAAAAATGTGATTGTAAGTAAGATTTGTTTGCACATGATTGTGTGTGTGTGTGTGTGTGTGTGTGTGTGTGTGTGCACTTGAATGGGGTGGATTTTTAAAGCACACAGACCATGTTACAGTCTAAATGTACAGCCCAGAAGGGGGGTATTTTTCTTCAGAGTTCAACATCTCCGAGCCTTGGCAGAAGAGCAGCTGAGTACATTTTCAGTCCAGTTTTAACCTCCAACTTTTTATCATGAGTTAGTGCCGCGCTGCTGCTTCGCCCTCCTCCTCCAGGAATCGCTTAAAAAAAAAAAAAAGCCACAATTTCTGTTCTGCTGTGAAAACATAGCTCTCTTTTCAGCGCGAACCCCAGCCTGGAAAGCCTGTGATTGAGGCATACATGTTTCGTGTTAAGATACAGTAGGTCTATTCATTTTTTATTCACTTGTTGAGTGTAAGAGCAGAAGCGCACCGCAGTATGTTGTTACCTTTGAGGAAGAGACTTGTTTCCATGGCAGTGTCAGCAGCTGCATCTTGATCCTTTTTCCTCATGTTTCCATTGAGGACATTTATTTAGGCAGCTTCAATTTCTAGTTATTCTCTTTTTTTTTTAAAAAAAATCTTTGTTACTTTCACTCAAGAACCATTTTCAGGGTCAGAAGCCTCCTGGATCGGCTTAGTTTCACACTAAACCTGTGACTTTGATCAGTTGCGCCATTTTTGCTCAATCAAAATTCATTTGAACAGTTTTATCCAGTGCAGCATTCAGGATTTCTTTGGTATAGAAAACCTACAACATACTTGAATTGGTAAAACTAAAAGTCAGGAGTCAACCGAGAATCAATGTAGTTATGGGCATGAAAGAAAACAGGCTTGAAGACTAGAATTATCTTTGAAATCAAAAGCAGGATGTATAGTTTTTATTTTCTCTCCATGCTAACCTACCTGCACGAGTCCAAAGAAGTTTTAAAGGTGACACAGTACAGCTCACGGGCAGGCTGCGATTTGGAGACGCCATGGCCTCTTCAAGTCGGAGATGATCGAGAAAAACAGAATAGGAAAATCGTCCTTAGCTGCAACAGTGGCCGACGACCGTGCAGCCCCCACTGGTCGTGCAGGGGACGCAGGAACATGTGGAAGACAAATAGGCACGGCCGTGTTAGCCGTTAGCTTGCCAACCCCCCCCCCAAAAAAATTAGCCAAAAAGTTTGTCATTTGTAGTTTTATCCTCCAACAACTTCAAACTTCATTCCTAAAATCCACCAGCAAACCGTCCAGGCCATCCAGCTCCTGGAGTGCACTTATTGTGCCTTATTATTAAGATAATAAGATATAATAATAATAATAAAATTTGTTTGTTAGTCGCAAGAGTGAGTATTCTTGGGCTGAATGTTCCTTCAAAAGTTTTGTAAATATTTGCTTGTGTTTCTTCATGGGGAGAGAAGATCGACCTTTAGCAGCGGTACACTTAACACCACGTAACCCGTGTTTTTAAAGAATTTGAAAATGTAAATGACATCTTCTGGGCATAAAAACCAATGACCTTTTGATCTCCACAAATCAAGATTTGAAAGTCTAACGATGGCATCGCATAAAATGAAAAAGTTGTAATTGAAAGTCAAATTGAATCTTTGGATTTGGAGAATTGTGGAGCCACTAAGTGAAACGGCAGCTATTACGTGAGCTGTGTGGACAGTTTATGTTCCATCAGATACTCGTGAGGCAGCTGAGATGCTTTCCGTGTACTTTTTCCTTCCTTCCTTTTATATTTCCTTCATTCCTTCCACATTTCCATTCATCCATTCATCTGTTTTTCCTTCTACATCCGTCTTTCCATATTTTCTTCTCATTTTGTTCTGCTGCTCTACTTTCTTTGGTCTATCCTCCTTTTTCTGCTCTTTATTGTCTCCCTTCCTTTTATTACCATCCATCTTTCCTCCCTTTCTTTATTTCTTGTATTCCACCTTGCTAATATCCTCTTCTTTTCTTCTATTCAGTTATTTTCTTGTTCTTTTACTGTAAATATATCTAATGTGTGAATGTACCATGCTTCTAAAGCACAGAGCTGCTAAACTGCCTTTTATTGTTTCATACCAAAGACAATAAAGATCTGTCCTGAACTGATCTGATCAATTAAAACTATCACATACAAGACTTCCAATCTTATTTTACAGGTAAAATAAAGATTTTAAATGTACTTTCACTTTAAATGCACTTTCATTTACTTACAGTAAGTAAAGGATGTCATGTTTTTTTGTTTTATGCTGCTGCTTTTTACATTTTATGTGCCAGCGAACTGAAGTTTAACCATAAACAGAGATGATTTCACTATCGCTGCAGGAGAGGATGACTGTCTCTCTTTCACCTCTCTGTCTCCTTCACTCTCACCCTCTCATACATGCTTTCGTGGCCACACACAGAGTTGATAGATACAGGAGATACACACCCACATACCTCACACTCTCACACACACAATCAGCCGAGACGCCTCCCTCTGTGAACCATTATCATTACCAGGTGTTGAAAAGAAGAGATATCATTGCAAGTGATTCATCAATCACCACAACTCCCCTCATATGTACCTCCAGTTGCCAGAGGTCCTTTTTTCCACAAAAAAAAGGAGGTAAAACATTTTGACCACCTGTGTGCTTTGGCTCCAAAACTAATCTTTCACTTCTCCAAAAATGGCAGGAGAGAGATGAATATTAGGATATTTGTTTTTGTCCAGAGTTACTGCCTTGCAAAGACAAACGGCGTTTATAACTTTTAATCTCAAACGTCAAAAACACTCAGTTTGAAAGTCAAGAGACGTAATATCTGTAAATGTTATTATATCCTATAATGTGTATGTGTGAAAGTGATTATTTTGTCAAGGTAAGAGCTGAATAGTAAAGCGGTTTATCCTGTTTTCACTTCTAAACACTGAGGTCCAAGAGAAAATAAAATACATTTACACCAGCAGCCACATTCCCAGATGTTTATTCAGACTTTGGTTCATTTGGCCAATTAAAAAAAAAACGCCTGAAAATGCGACTCCACCCTCCCGAGTGTTTGTTGTCAGAAGTGGTACAGGCATGTTAATGTGCCACAACATTTTATGGTTAAAAGGAGTCTCATATACCTGCATGTTTATTATGAATGGAAAACTCTACTGCGACAAAATAAATGTCGCCACAAAGGTTTACAGACAGACTTTGTGGTTGTGTTTGGGATGTAAACATATACAAATAAATTATTCAGATATGAACAGATACAAACTGTAGACACCCCCACCCCCCACCCGCCCCGACCTGTCACAGACACACCTCAGACTCGTAACAATCAGCTGAATCACTCTGTACAGAAGATTCACAATCTACAATGTCCGTCCAGGATAAACATCCATAAATCTGAGTGAAGGCGCTCCTCAGAAGTTCAGATCTCATCATTATCAGATTCAGACTTCTTAAATCTGTGGTGGAAAGTAACTAAGTACATTTACTTAAGCTCTGTACTTAAGTATATTCTTGAGGTAGTTGTACTTTACTTTACATTTCATGCCCCTCTCTACTTCTACCCTCCTACATTTCATCTGATAGCTACTAGTTACTTTAAAGATCAAGGTTTTACATACAGCATGTTTGATCAGTTTAGACAATACAATGTTTTATAGATTTATTTCTTGGAAGAGCTCCACGGAGAGGAACCCAGGAGGCATCTTGATCAGGTTCCCAAACCACCTCAACGGGCTCCTTTCAGTGCAAAGGAGTAGCAGCTCTACTCCAAGCTGTCTGAGTCTGAGCTCCTCACCCGGTCTCTAAGGCTGAACCCAGACACCCTGCAGAGGAAACTCATATCAGCCGCTTGTACCTGCCTTCTTTCAGTCATCACCCAGAGCTCATGACTGTTGTTGAAGGCTGGAATGTAGATCTACAGGTAAATCGAGAGCTCCGCCTGCCAGCTCAGCTTCCTCTTCGACACAACTGTCCGGTTCTGCATTACTGCAGATCTGTCTGACCATCTCCCGCTCCGTTTTTACCCTCACAGTGAACAAGACTTAAAATTAGCTTAATTTTGGTTGGCTGCAATACAAAAAGCTTCTTACACAGTAATGAATTCAAAATGATAATCAATAATAACTAATGTACAGCAACAAGCTACGATTTTGTTTCCTTTGGACAAAGTTGTGCTAGTTGTTCCCACTTGTTTACAGTCTCTATGCTAAGCTAAGCTAATTACTGTGAGAGAGTGAAATCAATGTGAACATTGAACTCTCACTTTCTTACCTAATCCAGTCTCAATAATAAAGAAAATGGGTTTAACTTTCTATTGTCCCTTTTACTGGGAACCCCACAATATTTTGTTTGTTTCTACCTTTGCAAATCTGGATGATGAATAAATAATGATAATAATAATGATAACAACTTGGATTTATATCGCATCGAGCCGGAGCAGAGTCAGGAGAGGTTGCAGGCTGTGGTGAACAGGTGGTGTTTGAGGAGTCTTTTAAATATGTCCAAAGATGCTGAAACACTGAAAGCTCTGTCCCTGAAAGTGCGATGACGGGTGGGAGGGGAGGGATGGTGAAGGAGGCCGGCGTCTGAGGACCAGCACGGGGTGTATGGTCGAAGGAGGTCAGAGAGGTACTTGATTGGAAGCCAGTGTAGGTGGATGAGCGTTTGGGTGATGTCCTGCCAGGGCTTGGTGCAGGTGAGAACCCTGGCAGCTGAGTTTTGAACACCCTGGAGCCTTTCTAGGGCTTTGCTGGGAACCCCAGACAAGACCCCATTGCAATAGTCAAGCTGGGAGGTTATGAAGGCACGAATGAAGGTTTCCGAGTCTGAGAGTGATGATCGGAGCCCGGAGATGTTTTTGAGGTGGAAAAAGACAGACTTGGTGATGGATTTGATGTGCGACTGGAAGCAGAGGGTGGAGTCCAGGATGACACCAAGGTTGCGGACCTCGGAGGACGGGCAGATGGAGCATCCATCAATGTCCAGACGCAGATCTCCAATCTTCCAAAGTAGCGCCTGGGGGGCCACAACCACGAGCTCTGTTTGGTTGCTGTTGAGTTTGAGTTGATTGGTTGTCATCCAGGATTTGATGTCTCCACCAGTGAGCGGGGGGGGGGGGGGGGAGCTGAGTGGATGGTTTTGTGCTGTAGTAGAGCTGTGTGTCGTCGGCATAGGAGTGGAAACTGTTTGCGGATGATCTGACCAAGAGGGAGCATGTAGATGATGAAGAAGAGGGGTCCCAGGGCACAGCCTTGAGGCACACCTTGATTGACCGGGGCAGTTGAGGAGGTCCAGGAGAAGAAGTCAGTGGCGATGATCATTTTGATGAGGGCTCTTTCTGTGCTGTGCTGTTTTCTGAATCCAAATTGAAAGAGTTAATTGATCTCATGGTTGGACATTTGCTGATGGAGTTGATCAGCAACCCGCTGAGGAATGGAAGGTTGGAGATCGAGCGGTAGTACAAAGACATATGAAACATTTAATCAATTAATTGGAGAGACGTGAGACAAAAACCTGGATTATCGGGATAAACTTTGCTTGAAATTCAGTAAGTGTACAGAAGAAGTTACCAAAGCATGTTGTATTTATTTTTAATCAATAGCAAGGACTTGTAATCTCATCTCATGAGCCACACGTTTGGCATGACACGAAATAAAAACTAACTTTTCCGCACGCAGTCTTTTCTCGGTGACACCTTTAGTGCTCAGCTCTTCCTGCTGTGGTGTCTCTGCGCTGCGCTTTCCAAAGACAACCTGTTAATCAATCAGTGGGCTGTAAATCACAATTCAATTCCGATATATACAGAGCAGAAAAACAGACATTTATTTATATGAAAATGTTACAGATGATTACTTATGCCACTTCACCACCGTGTCCGGCTGTCACACTCTGCTGCGCTGTGGTTGACTGGTCTATTTATCATAGTCAGCATGTAGAGAATGAGGAGGAAGACTGGCGCAGATTCCACCGTGTCCAAGTTTCACGCTGCTTAGCACACACACACACACACACACACACACACACACAGACACACACACAAGCTGTTTTCATTGAGAAAGTTAGCATGTTGAACCCCCTTCTCGAGTCCGAGGGCAGAGAGGAAACATGGGTGGTACGAATTCTTTAACAGTCTCCAGTCGCAGCATTTGGCCGACGCTCTTCTCCATCAAGGCATTCCAGGAGAGACAGATAATTTGTCTGTTTCCTCCTATTTGCATCCTGAACCGCCGCGCTGCTGCTTCGTGTGTGTGTGTGTGTGTGTGTGTGAAAGACAGTCAGACAGCGAGTGTGTAATAATATGTGTGTGTGTGTGTGTGTGTGTGTGTGTGCATGACATGCTTCAGAGACAGACAGTGTGAGTGTTATAGATGCAGGAGGATTAAGTATGTGAGGACGTATTCACATCTTTTGGGTTTGTGTGTGTGTGTGTGTGTGTGTGTGTGTGTAATACAGCGCTCACTCTGTCATCACTAGACACATTAGAGGAGATGTTTCAGACTTTGTTATAAATCTGGAATTCCCATTTGTGTGCATTGTGTGTGTGCAATGTGTGTGTGTGTGTTTGAGTGAATAAGCAGCAACTTTAAGTGTGTAATTGTTCTAATTCGTGTGAGTCTCGTTCCATGTATCCTCACATGTGTTTTTTGTATGTTTTCATGCAACTATTTAAGTTTATATAGACCCTACGTGGTAAGATACATGTCTGTGCACAACAGTGTGTGTGTGTGTGTGTGTGTGTGTGTGTGTGTGTGTGTGAGAGAATAAACAGATACTTTGTATGTGTAAATGTCCAAATTTGTGTGGGACTCTTTCCAAGTATCCCTACATTTGTGTGCTTTTTAGGTTTACACGTACATGCAAAGATGTGTTTCTGTGCACAAGAGTGTGTGTGTGCATGTGTGTGTGCATGTGTGTGTGTGTGTGTGTGTGTGTGTCTCTCATTGTCTGGCTCTTGTAAGTGTGTCCATGCTTGTGAGAAAGAGGCCTATTTAAGCAGCATTACTCTGCTCGTGAGCTGCCAAGTACCTGTCGCCTCGACTTCGCCTTCCCTCTTTGTCTTCTCTTTCTCAATATGGCCAACACCTGCAGAAACAGTGCAGATACAAACACGTACACACACACACACACACACACACACACACACAGCTAAAGATGCACAAAGAAACATGCTCTCAAGTGTCGTCTACAGCGGATATGATGCGCCCACATTTTAAAATTGTCCTGACACTGTCTAGCTGCACTCCACATGGTCTGTCTGCTGTGTTTTTTTCTGTCTTTGTGTGTTTATTTACTCACATGGAATTAATCCTCCACTCAGACGGAGCTTTTAATTTGTGGCGGTCTTTAACATTAACACTGAAGGATACAGCAGACATTATTCTACATTTCCATTTATGTTCTTCCCCCTTCTGACTGTGGTTATTCAACCCGTTCTTGTTTCCTGATGAAAAATCGTCTCTGAAATCTGCAGATTTTGCATTTTTTAAAAAGGCTCAAGAACTCCATAAAACTGCCTGCTGCTGCTGTTTTTAGCATGGATGAAAAAAAAAAAAATCTAGGGGACTACTTTTAGCGGTGGATGAATCCACATTTGGTGCTGTAGGGACTATTTTGGGCAGCAGGATCGCGTGTGTGTGTGTGTGTGGGACTGAATCAAAATAGACTACAGTGTGAGTAGTAGTGATGGCGATGAGGGAAACCTTTAGCCCTCTAAAGCCAGAGTGAAGAAAACGTGCACGGTAAACTCATCACATCTTGAGCTTTAGATATAAACCTTTAATGTTTTGTTTATATGTAGTTTGTTAAAATCACAGGATGTCTTTTTCTGTCAAATATCCCATGAACGCAGAGCTGTACAGCAGCCAACTTGGACGCCATCGATGTTGGACTTACCAGCACAACGCACAATTAGATACACAAACACAGACTGAACACACCCACGCAGAGCCTCTCTCCCACTCTTAGCCTCTTCATAAACACTGTTACTCCAACGTTAAACCATGTGGAGCTGGCGCGCTACGATAAACGCAATAAAACCACATAAACGGCAAAATAAATACCGCCACAGGGTGGCCTGCAAATATTATGAGAGACCAGTTTTCACTGACAACGGAGGAGAGGGGAGGTGTGTGTGTGTGTGTTACATGTATTCTCACACCTCTGTGTTGCTCAGTGTGTGTAGATCCACAGGTCTCTATGTGTGTGTGTGTGTGTGCTTTGACACAGCAGTACTTTGAGCTAAAAGTCAGAATGACAATGCTTCAGCAGGTATGATGTTCTCCACGTTCTCCACCTTAGTTTAACATGTTAGCATGCTAGTTTGCTAATTTAATTTAATTTGCAGTAAATTCATGGATGTAGAAAGTGAAGTGGATGCAGCCTTGGAGACACGGCTGCGAAGTCAAAAAAGCTTGACTTCCTGGGAGTGAACTTACCCAGATCTTCCACATTTTGGGGCATACCAGCATCTTGGACCAACCAAAAGCCGGTTAACATCCAGTTAGCCCTCCGCTAACCTGAACCACTATGTAAAATTGGCTTCAAAGCCTGGCACAGCTCCTGGGGGCTCGCCCTAAATATAAGGTACAGCTGAGGCTGATGGGAAGGTCATGACCATAAAGTATTGGACGAATACTGGAGGGAAAGTTAGAGGATCATTAACCCTAGAACACTAATATCGGATGATTTTCACCCTCGCAATTGTTTTTTTAAGGAATTTAATGATTCCATAATTTCTCACTAATTTTAGAGCCTTTTTATAGGGTTCCCCCATGATTTTTTGTTTTATGAGACGTTGTATAGGGGGAAATAAAAGAAAAGTACTTCAATTTGCCATATATTGTTGTACTTTAAGTATTTTTTTATCTGGTATATTATATCAGGTAAAATACACCTGACGTCAGTGATGGTGTTTCTAAGGCTTAAGGTCATTAGAGGCAAACCATCCGCTAGTTGTCGAGATATTTCACTCTGAACCACAAAAGTAAACCTCATGGTGGCGTTGGAAGAAACATCAGGGGCGGCCAAAGTCAGGATGGTTCATCCTTTGAGGACCATGAATGTCTAAACACAGATTTTATGACAATCAATCTGAGTTTTTGATATATTTCAGTCAGATTCTTTTGTCTGACTGAGCGACAGACAGAGGAAATGGCACTGGAAGTTACTGTGGTCTCTAGAGTGACTGGTGGAGGGGTCACCAGTGTGTGACAATGAATGTGAAATAAAATAACTGTTCATCAACAACAACAAGATATAACATGTTTATGAGTTTCCAGGCGTCTTGCTAAGCTAAGCTAAACTTTCATATTTAGCATCAAGAGGGGGAATTCATCTTCTCATCTAACAGAAGGAATATAAATAAGCATATTTCCCAAAATGTGGAACTTCTGTGTTGACAGAAAAAAAAAGGTGACACGCAGCAAACGCTTCGAGCTCAGACGGCTGACGTACGTGACACGCACCATAACCTGCTGAGTCACCGGGAGACTCCTAATCATGGTCTTATTTAAAGGTGAATAATTTGCACTTCGACTGTGTATTCAGGCCTCAGCAGCCATCTGGAGTGTGGGCCGCGGTGTCACAGTCCTGCACAGTTACCACAGTTTATTTCAGACTTTCACCTTGTTTGAACAGAGCACTGAAGTGTGCAGACAGATCAAAAGGCCGTGTCCAATATCCTGAGCTTTCTATATACAGGCTCAGATCAGACCGCCGCCCTGCGTGCACACGTCTTCATGTGTGCGCACTTAGATTAAATATACCACTGTGCACACATAACTGTATGGATGTACAACTGCAGGACATCATTGATTACAGATATTCGTCTAAGGACTTTTTTTGTATTTTTATCCTAAATCTCTAGGACTTGTCCTCTCGTACAAGTTTTCTGCGTCAGATTCATCAAACTCTCAGCAACCTGATGAAACCCACGTGTGTATGTGCACATTAGTTTGCTATAATCTCTGCCCATTATTTGCTATATAAGGCTACCTGTTTGTGGGAAAGTTTTGCTCGTCGACCTCTGAATTTCATCTAAGTAAGAGAAAGTTTTCTTAAATCACTCTTTTGTGAAACCTTGAGGCCCCGACGCAACAAACCGACATCAAAGACGCAGCGGCAACAAAAGCCAACTGTTGTTGTGTCACATTCAAAAAGGGAAACCAGGCGGATATACAAACCATAAACAAAGCAGTTTCCCATTTTCACGCCACTCAAACATCAGTCACATTGGCTGTGCCGCCGATTCAACATGCCGAATCCGCCAAAAAGTGGCCGACAGGAGTCCAACGAGTGCTGACAGAGCAGGACGCACATCAAAAAGTAGTGCCACAGATGCTCACCGATGATCCGACACTGACCGATGGCCGACCGTCAGCCTGGTGTGTGTGTGTGTGTTAAGGTCTTTAAGAATGAATCTGTTTGTGCGATTTGGTTCTCGCATGAAGCCTGTTTAGCTCTCAAACACACATTCAGAGGCACACAAAGAAGCCTCCGGATGGCACTTTTTATTTCCAGACCCTCTTCATCCACATAAAACGCTGATTAAGAAATGAAACACAGTGTTCTGGTTACATTTACCCACATGCGCTATTCGTTAGCTGACCTTTAACCTCATTAAAGGATTCCATCTCTGGTTTGTGTAACTGAGCCGCAGCTCCTTTGTCTCTCTCAGCTGAAATGTGACCATTTCCTGATAATATAATTTCACGATAATGTTTTCCAGCTTTTTATTTTCAACTATATTTTATGTGTCTTCTTTACTCATTGCACAATTTTTCAATAACTTTTAAGCTCCCCAAAAACCACCCAAGAAAAAGTTGTATAACACCAAAAGCCCTTGGGTGTCAACATGAAAAGATTTGTCTAAGCTTCTGGAAAGTCGACTGAAGCTACAAACGTAGGACGAAGAACATGTGAAGCCATTTAAAATGCATCACGTGGAGTCTCAGAATGTTATTAATTAACTACTGTGTGTGGGATGACAGCAGCCATCATTGTGAAAGCAGCGAATTAAAGGAGATAAAGGGGCGAAGAAGGGAGATCCATGGTGGGAAAAAGAGGAAAAACAGGAAACTGGTGTGATAAACTTCTGCCAATGAAATAAAAGTCGTACAACATTAGCAGAGCCTCAATGAACAGATGAAGACAGCAGCACAGACGTAGCAGAACATTGTGTCGTGTAAACAACTCCAGCTCCTAAGAAGCCTCTTTTAAAAGGTTTGTAATCTTCATTGGCAATCAACACATCCAGCAGCTGCACAATCAGTCACCTGGAGGCATGTTTGTGTCCATCTGATGAATGTAAGCCCCACAGTCACTCTCTTTTATCTCCGCTTTTGGTCTCCACCAACTCGTGTGGGGAAATATCGGGCTGTTTAGCTGCTAAATGCTCCACTGTGTTCACCATCTGGTCTCTAACTGTGTCTGTCCGCTGTTTAGCTGCAGAGCAGGTAGTGTGCAGTGGGTTTTCAGAGCTTTTTCCCTGAAAACGACGCCATGAGAGCCATAAGAGCGAACCAGAACAGTAAGGTAGGTAAGGAAATAGTGTAGCTTCGTTTAAAGCTTCGTAAAGCCAAGGAGAGCTGCAGATTCAGGAAATAATTCTCAACTCAAAACCCTTTTCTGGTGTCACATTGTTTTTTATATCATCATTTTACACACCGGTGTAGAAATATGGTTTATAGACACTTTAAAGAGGCTTTTATCATTAACAGGTGAATGTTTCTTTATAGAGTGACGAAACCCTCCAGCTGTGTGTCCGGTCACTTCCTGTCTCAAACTTGCAGGTCTGAAAAGTGAAGTCAATGCTGGAGAGACGTCTAGAAGTCTAATTGGATGGAAGTCGATGAGAAAAATCTCGCTGGGTTTATCAGCTCAGTGAATATTTTCCTGATGAGTTTCTGGTCTCAGTCGTTAGTTTACAGTCTTCTTTAACACAGCAGGATGTTCGTTTAGTAAATTATGGTCCCATTTAGAGGAAAATAGACCAGGAAGTAGGGTACGCTTTAGGGCGGGGCTACCTGCTGACTAACCAATCAGAGGTGGAGGGAAAAAACTCATGCGTTACTTCTGGATCCAAAAGATGGCGATTTGGAAAATGCTAAACTTGAGGCTTCAAAACAAGAGTCCAGAAATCAATGGGCGACGTCACGGTCCACTTCTTATGTACGTTCTGTGGTCTGACGCTGAGCCCAGGCCTCAGTGGACTACTGCACAGAGGAAGCGTCATAACAAGTCTTTAAGGAGAAACCAACAGACTCTAAAGGCGTTACGAGGTGAACACCCACCTCCCGCTTCTAACCAATGATGGCTGATGTTATAGGAGCCCTACATAAAGTAAGATGCAGCGCACAATACTTAAAGTTCTCTTAGAATATCGTTACCATTACATTTTCTGGATGGATTTATTTCAAAACGAAGGATTGGCAGCAGATATTTCATTCATATCACTTTAATTGTGCTAAATTCTCTTTTCACAGCTGTAATATGTCATTGGGGATCACTCTTGGTGCCAGCACAGGGAACTATATTAAACCTGAGACTGCTGTGGCACCAACACGATAACTTCCTGTGTTTCAGCGAGAAGAGAAAGAAACAAAATCACTTCCTCTGGGAGCGTTTGCAGCAGTATCAGCTGTCAAATGAACTCCAGTGCTGCTCATATTGGGACTTAAACAGAATACAGGTATGTTTTGTTAAATTTTATTGCAAGTGGCCCTTGCGTGAAACCTAAGCCCAGTGGGTAAATACAGAGTTATGCCATTTTCAACAATGCCCTCCCGTTACCGTCTGAATAACTGCCCAAAGTCCATGTACACAATTATGTCACTTCCTGCATAAAATGTGACTGCGTGCCCCCGAGCCCCACAGTTCAACTCAGTCAACGAAATATTGATGAACGTCCTCGGCTTCACCACCTTTTGTACACTGGTAGCAGATCTTTTTCTGGCACTGCAATGGCGTTAAAAAAAACCCCAGAACGTCGGGAGGGAGCTAAAGGCTAAAAGTTCGACGCACGCAGGCTGTAAAGGAAACAAGTGGGAGCAGCTGAAGGTCTGCAGTGGCTGCAGGAACGTCCAAACACACTCCATCTGTAACTGGGACTGTATACACGGCATTCAATTACGTATAAAGCAGAACCAAATCACCAGATTTAAGTGAATGATGGTTAACCCGAATGAACTCTGGCTCCAGGAAACACCAGGAAAGATGGTGTATTGTGGGAAAACCCATGAAAGAATGAAAAGAAAAAAAGTTTCCTGATAGTTATGAATGACTTTGTGTGAGTATAAATCCACCGACTTGTCTCGAGTGAACCAAAACAAGCTTGTCTGTTATTTACAGCGAGATTATGTGATTCATGGGCGCAAATGTTTTGAAAAACATACAGAGGAAAGGGGAGAAATTACATGAGTAAACATCCAACTACACAGAGGAAGGTACAGGTATAATGAAGAGCTACACACACACACACACACACACACACACACACATGCGAACACACACACGCAACGATTTTTTGCAAAGAAACCAAGTCACTCCCAAGGCTGCATTTCCATTTTCTAACAACACTGACTGCTCCGCTTGTTACAGTTGGCCTTCACACACTGGTGCACACACACACACACACACACACACACACACACACACACATAAATATAATGGAATATATGTACAGTATAGGCTGTATACACTCAAGGAAAGTCACACACTTTTAAAATCAGACAGAGCTTTGGCAAAAAGATCGTCACAGATGTAAACGTCTGTGTGTGTGTGTGTGTGTGTGTGTGTGTGTGTAGTCGCTTTTCTTAAATGTAGCTGTCGTCGTTCTCTCCTCTCACTTGCCTCCATCCTCTGTCTTACTGTCTCACCTCTTCTTATTATTCTTCCAACACATTTTTGATGTGCAAATAGTCCTCTGGCTTTTGAATATAAATATATATACATATATATATATATATATGTGTAAATGTCCCCCTATGGGGGATCAATAAAGTCTATCTTATCTTAAAGAACATATAATAACTCTTGTCTATAAAAGTGATTTTATGCACGAGGAACTTCCTTTTCTAATATCTCACAAACTAAACATGCTAAACACAAACCTGGTACTCTGGGTTCTGATAAAGATCAGCTTATTTCTGTGGCTTTCTGGAGTCAAAGCAAAGACCAGGCCCATTTCGTCGTTCCTCCAAACCTGATACTCAACGTGTTTCAGTGACCTCAAACACATCGTGCATCTTCTTTTGGATATCGCCTGCTGTTTTGAAATAATTGGTTAATAACTGCAGATGCATTAAATGCACACAAAGTCTGTGCATAAGTTTCCTGGCGAGAAGCTTTAAGCTGTTTAGCGACTACATTTGGACCTCTGGAGAACCTGCAGCGACCCTGCACCTCAAACAGTAAAGTGGAATGGTTGTTATGAAGGAGAGGCCTCAGCACAGTGGCCCTCACCCACCCATCGGAGGGTGACTGTTAAAGTGCAGGCTAAGTGTGTTTTTATCTGTTCATCTGAACCTTGGCTGCAGCCGCTGTTCCTCAGAGCTTTGTCCCAACAAAGGCCGCTTTATCCCTTCCTGTCGACAACCTTTCCTTTTTGTTACCCTCATTTCTGTAACAAAGTGTTGTATTGTTGAAATCGGACCTCTAACATCGTGGTCACCAAAAGTTCACGTCTGTAATTGGGGAGAATACACTGCTGCACCTGCTCCCTCTCACCGCCTTCACAACCTGGAGTTTTGATATTTACAGATACTGATTATAACAATCAGATTTTTTCCAGAAGTTATTCCGAGTCTCACAAAGCCACCATCAATAACCTCTTGGCTCCTGTGCCATGACATTGTATTGTAAAAGCACTCCTGCAAACTCAAGTGGGATGAAAACAACCAAACAAAACTTTTACAAACCCGCCACCGTGTGTGACTTCACTTTGCAATGCACCATTTTAAAAACTATTAACATTTTAAAGTTAGCTCTCTTCGGATGAGTTGGCTCAGGTCAAGCATCAAGGTCTCTCACAAATGAATTAGACAACAGGACAACAGGTTTGATTTGGAACATCTCCAGTTGTTCTTGTTGCTCCATCACGTCCGTTCTGCTGTTTCAGTGACCGTTTCTCACGTCACCTGCTAGAAAGAGCTTTGTTGGGACATGATTTCACCAAATTGAGAGCACCCTACGGATCCCAAAGGCTAAAACCCCACTGGGAGTGTCTGCATCTGGTTTGAGCTACGACCCAGCTGCCGTACCTGATCACTCCTGTGAACACTTTAAATCCCACCAGAAGCACCGCGGCGTGATCCTGAAGTGTCCCAGAAGCGGCTCGATGCTCCACTAAAGACAACCACCTCATCCAGAGTGGATGAGGTGGTTGTCTTTAGTGGAGCATCGAGCAGGAAATCAGACAGCAAAGACAAGCCGGTCAGTTTTCAAAATAAAAGACCCCATGCAGACTTTCACCATTTCGTATATTTCACCACCACATCAACATTATTTTAGAATGGGTGGCACCAATCCAGGCGTTTGTTGTGGACGTGTAAAGGCACTGAGTCTGACTTTAAACCAGATGCAAAAAGGATGTAGCCTGTTTGCTCATGTTAGAAGCAAATCAACATACTGAGGATGGAGCAAAAACCAGGCCGCAACTGGAACACAACGAACACGACGCAGACGTGCCCGGTGGAGTTAGCTCCTACATGCAACTTTATGCAAATTAAGAATCAGATGGATTGATTCATCTCATCTCATCTCATCTCTCCTCTGCTCTTAGTCTGTCGTTTGTAACCACCAGCTCTCTCTCTTACTCTTTCCTTTTTCTCTCTTGGCCCTTGAGTCTATCTTAGTTCTTTTCTGTCTCAGGCTCGGTCACAAATGAATTAAACTCTCTTTCTCCCCCTCTCACTTTCTCCATCTTCTTCTTCCTCTTGCTGCCTCTGGACGGCAGACTCGAGGGGCCTCCTGGCGATCCCGATCCTGCTGACATTCTCACCCGTTGTTCGTCATTAAGAAAACAGCGTCCCTCTCTCTCTGCAAGGTGCTGGGCAAACACAGCGGCCGCCAAATAAGAAAATATCAGCTCTCTCCAAGGTAATTTCCTTCAGCGGAGTTTTCCTTGAATGTTCTGAACGGCTCTGAGGTTTCGGCCTCATGTTCTGCAAAGAAATGGAGAGAAATCAGCTTTTTCTGAAGCGATTGATGGCGAGAGAGGGTTTGACTGATGGTTGTTTTTTTGCCGGAACAGAGAAACATAAGAGCAGAGAGTGGAAATGGCCTGTTACTTTGACAGCCTGTTTGTTTGCCACCTAACAGACTGCAGATGTATTTGCATTTTTAAAGCTATTTGTTTATGTGTATGTGCACAATGGGGAAAGCGGAGTTTGTTTTAAAGAGGTTTGATCAGTCAAAGATGACGCAGTGACCCTTTTTAATCCTCGAATTAAATTATGATCATGTGTCAGGAGACATCAGGGTCTGTGTTTGTCGTCGCAGAATCACAAAGTAGGACTAAAAACACGTCGACCTCCTCCTCTGACGTCACGTAGCTTTTCAAGTGTGCTCTGGTTTCTGATACACAGAAAGATTTACTACAGGATTTTGTGATTTTAGCATGATTTCAACTATTCAATCCATGTGCTGATAGAAAATAGACAGAAAACACAATCTCCCAAACTGTATACGCCATATGTAGCCTATATTTATTTATTAGAGCTGTCAAAATTAGCATGTTTCATTTTGAAATGAACTTAAATTAATGCAGCTGTGTTTTGTTTACTTTCTGTTTTGCAGGCAGCTACAGTCTTCTGATGCCCATGAGTCTGTTTCTGCCACAGGTGATATCTGTTTCAGCAATGAAGCTAAGAAAATAACAACAGATTATGGTCGATGCATCTGCTGCTATGCAGCGGCTGTCGGGCCTCCAAACCACGGATGATGCAGCTCCTTCAAACTTCATTACAGTTTTGTTTTAATCTGTTATTTTTATCGGCTTTACCGCTGAAACCTCGTGTCTCCTGTGCATCTGTGTGTGTGTGACGTGGGTGTGGCCCTGCTGTTCAGTCTAAACCTGTATACTCAGACGCCTGTGGAATAAAAGTAAATCAGCATGTGAGTATTCTGTCTGAGAGCACGTTAGCATGTTATTTTCGGCATCTAGCTTGTAGCGCCGCTGTGACTAAATGCAGCTTCACCGGCTCTGTGAAGCTGTATTTAGTCACGGCTGCAGACACTTGGCCTCGTTTTCCCTGGTCTGGACCAAATGAACCAAGCTACAGGTGTGAGAGCAACCTAAGAGGAAAACAGAGTATGACTGGTCTTTGTAGTAAATACAGCCACGTTGACCGGTGGCTTCCTCTGTCGTTACCACAAACGTCACATCAAGTACAAACGCTGATAAACTCCAGCTCTCCCTCTATATTCCTGCACTGCGGGGCTGCAGGGTAACGCTGATTGGTTGGCGCTGCCAGTTGGACTGAAGAAAGGCACAGTCCAGGTTTTGAGCTCTTTCCAGGATCGTGTTTTCCCACAGCACGGCTCAGCGCTCAGCACAGTTGTACCAATTTGAGTTTAAGGTGGGCTGGAGACTCGGCGGCACAGATTTTCTATCTGCTTCATCCTTTTGACGGATCTGCAACCTGTCCAGCGTCGTCTCGTGTCTAATCAATGCTCTGATAGGTTCCAGCCCACATGACCCGAAAAGCAGTTAAGCACGTATAGGCAATTTTATCCGTGAACTAGGCTTTTAGGAGAACTTGCTGCATTAACTGTAAGACACAGTGTGCTTTGCTTTAATGCCAGCAATTTGTTTTCCGCAGTGGATGTATCAATTTGGAATCACTCCACAGACTTTCCAATAACAATGGCTCTAAAATGGTTGTTGAGTCTTGTGCTAAATTTACACACACTGGACCACAGTGTAATAATGTCTGTGACTGGATAAACAACTTCTAAGATCTAAGTACTAAGGAATGCTCATAATGGGGCATTTTACCTGATTGTTGCTAAGCCACCCTGCCAAACACACACCATCATCACCGGCCACCCTGCCAAACACACACACACACACACACACACATGCACACACACTATTCTTGCAGACAGATGTTCAGGTTTGGGTTTGCTGCACCATTCCCAGGGGACTTCCATGATGCCTTGCACCTGCTTGTGAATACAGTCAGGTCTACATCCTGGTCATCAATCATCGCCAGCCACCTTTTGTCCTCGGAGGAGCCAAGACCACCAGAGTGACTCGCAGAGGAGCGTCCAGAAATTACAACGCTCCAATAACAAAAAAACACAGCAGTGACAATAACCAGTCAGTCAAACAAACCATCATAACACAACATGACCGCTGAGGAGCGATACAGAGGTAGACTCCTGAAACAGCATGCAAGGGGAGCTCATTTTACAACGAAGAACCATATCAGTGATATGTTGATTGACACCAATGGGTCATATGCAAGCCAAGGGGCCACAGAGGAGAGGGGGCCCCTGGAACCAGAGGTGGCTGTTAGCTCTTCTTGTTAGAAAGTCAGCGAGCTTGTTTTGCTCCTACGTAGCACAGCTGCAGAGCGTACAGAGGTTACGGTAACACTTGATTAAAATATCTTCAAATTGGTGGAGCAGTTTGACAGTGTGACAGCTCTGCTTTAAGAAAATATAACCTGCCAGAGTGAGAGCCAGAGAGCCAGAGAGCCAGAGTGAATCTGCAATGGCAGCAGTCTTTGGGCAGGAGTCAGACATCCTCCCTTCGTCTCCAGTGTCAACTAATATACCGAAGTTAAGCTGCAGTTTTTCAAACAACGGCAGCACCTGACAGTTCTGCTTCTCCTGCAGAATGTCACTAAAAGAGACTCAAATGAAGTGCAGAGACTCAAAATAACAACAAACACATGTGAAACTGCTACCAAAAGACTAAAAAGAGACACAACACGGTCACAGGGACACAAGAGATGCAAAACAACTAAAAAGAGATAAATAATATCTGGACCAACAAAGTCTAGCCTGTGTTGCAGCGTGTTTTAACGTTAACGTGTCAGAATAAAGGTGGTAATAAGTAATTGAAATACTACGTGTAGCACCTTTAACAGGGTCGAGGTGTACACTGGTACAGTCAGCGAGCATGTCGACATTCTCGCGTAAACACAGTCGCTGCAGCAAAGATTGAACCTGTGGTGTTTTGATTATGGGGCAGACTCTCTAACCTGCTGCCAGGTTACATAAAAGCCGGGCCAACACATAACCGCCGTCTTTGTCTGGAGGTGCCGGAGCCACAAGAGCCCCTAGAGCCCCGAGCACCCTGAGGTGTTTACTGCGGGCGGCAGCTGCACGAAAGATGCCCGAAAGAAAGGAGCCCTTTCACTTTGGGGCTGAGAGGGAGAAGGAGGGCGAGGGGTGCAGGAGGATGATGAGGGTATGGCAGAGAGAAGGATGATGTAGAGATAAGAAAGTCATGATGAGGAAGTGGGAGACGAAGAAAACAAAGGGAGCGAGTGAAGAAGCTACTGATCAGTTTGTTCAGTCTGTGACTAATTGCTTATGGCAGGATTATGCTCACAGTGACGGTGACAGCAGATGATGCTGATTTAACAATAACCACCTTCACCCTTTGTAAGCTAAATGATCCGTCTGTGTCTAAGTTGGTGTTTTTGCTTGTTGTGACTTAATTTGTCTTTTGTAACTTCAAACCTTCATGAATAACAGGGTTCAAACTGTGTCTGACATGTTTTTCCATCAGATGTGACTGAATAAAGACAGAAAACATGTTGATCCAGAACAACAGTGATGTAGAAACAGAAACTAAAGATCTGTGAACCCTCCAGAAGAGATCTGATCTGTTTCAGGTTTTACTTTCTGACGGAGATCTGATAGAACAGAAAGATTTCCCCAGAGCCTCCATTGGTGTTTCTGCTTATTGTCCTCATGGAGGCTCCATAGACCTCCACTACACACTATAGACCTCCACTACACACTATAGACCTCCACTACACACTATAGACCTCCACTACACACTAACACACTGACTAACTAGCACACACACACACTATAGACCTCCACTACACACTATAGACCTCCACTACACACTATAGACCTCCACTACACACTGACACACTGACTAACTAGCACACACACACACACACTATAGACCTCCACTACACACTGACTAACTAGCACACACACACACTATAGACCTCCACTACACACTAAAACACTGACTAACTAGCACACACACACTATAGACCTCCACTACACACTAAAACACTGACTAACTAGCACACACACACTATAGACCTCCACTACACACTAACACACTGACTAACTAGCACACACACACTATAGACCTCCACTACACACTAACACACTGACTAACTAGCACACACACACACACACACACACTATAGACCTCCACTACACACCAACACACTGACTAACTGTTTTCATTGGGTTAAATTAGTGTGTTGCTAACATTTGCTAATTAGCACTAAACACAACCTGCAGCTGAGGCTGATGGGTATTTTTTTAGTTTTTCAGATCATCAAAGTACTACTACTTAACTACTTAACTAACTACTTAATAAAAGTAAGTAGGATTTTTCCTCTGGGACCATGAATGGGTCTCCATCTATTGCTTTCACTGCATCAGAAGTGAGTCATCAGGATTCATCTTTTGGGAACCACGACTGTCTGCACCGACCTTTGCTCCTGCAGGTGTGCAGGTATGTCAGGGGGTCACTGAAGTCATCCTCTGGAGAGCATGAACGTCGAGGTAAGTCATTTTAACTGAATAAAACACTGTTTGAAAATGTAGAGATTGAGGATCGACAGATTAATCAAGTTAAAAAGCAGAACAAAGCAGAGGAACAGTCACATGAACGCCTCTTCCGAGGCTCAGAGCTGAGCAGGAACATGAAATGCTGATCGCTGCTCGTTCCCCCAGTAATGTTGGATCTCCCGTCCCTGGTTTCAAAACACTCTCTGTTGTTGATTCCTACTGAATATGACCCCTTGACTTTTACCCAAACAAAACACACGCATTTGTTTCCAATGAAAACACAAGCGGAACAATTCAAAACAGAGGCTCACACCAGCATTCTTGGGTTTTAAGAGTAGGACGAAATGAGTTTGTGCCACAGAAATGCTTCTCTGGGTCTGTGACCTTATTCATGTATCCTGTTTTTCACTGTCCCAACACATATTTAAAGGTAACCTGGGCTCTTTTCTTTTTCACCTCTAGTTGATAGCATTTAGAATATAATATTACTAATATTATTTATGACTATTTAACGGTTAAACTGATCCACAGGCGACAGAAATGTGCCGAAGAAGACGGCGAGCTCGTGACCGTGTGGGTAAACAATGCAGCATTTAAAGGGTTAAAAAACACGAAGCTTTGCAAATGTTTTTTATGAGGAACGGAGGAAATTCACTGCACTTGTTGGACCTCAGCGATGCACAAAGACGATGAGAAATATTGAATGTAAACAGCACTTTTGTATGTTTAGAGGAAAAACTTTAACTGCATCTTGTTTTCATTACAGAGCAGCTTGGATTCCGTGTGTGTTGCACCGTTTGCAACACGGGCGACGCAAAAGTAAGTAAGAAGAGCCTCACTAAGAAAGCAAGAAGTGCTTTAAAAGACAATAAAAAAAGCATCTGGGTTTTATATTTGGAGCAATGATGAGAATGAATTGCTCAAGAATGAGAACAATGAAACAAGTGTGATAATATAAACGGGTTTAGAGACGAGATTTGAAACAAGTTGAAAAATAAGTTAAAGAAAAGTAATAAATTACTTTTATCGTGCTGCAGGAGCTGTTTGGAGAAACGGGAATGACATCTGTGCTCTTTCTAAAGCTATTTCAACTGTAATTTGGAATCAGTCAGGAATGCAATTGCACATGATGTGATGAGGATGATGATGAAGTTTCAACTAGAAGAGAAGCCGTGATCACAAAACTGGATTTTCCATTCAGTAATGAACTCTTCTCGGAGGTTTTAAGGATAATTCCCGTGTTTTCTTTGCATCTGACTCGGTGATGGCTCTTTGGCGTGTGTGACCATGTGAAACGGGAATGAGTAATTTGGCTTCCTGCTGCAGAACCCCATTCAACCTTCAGCAGATTTTAACCATGACTAATCCTAAATGAATGGGACTCATTGGGTCAACTATGACATGTTTTAATGTTTGGAGCAAGGGCTTCAAAACATGTCTCTGTCTCTCCTGCGACTCTGATGTGAAGTTGAGTCATACTTGATTTTGTTTTTTTAACTTATTAAGGCTCTTTCCTTGGACAATAGCAGTTTTTTTTTTTTGTTTGTTTTTTCCGTGGCTGAAATCAAACCTTCGCTTTTGTGCAGGGGAATGTAATTTCCACGTTATTTGTGTCCACAACATGTGAGTTTCATCTCTTGGGCATCGTATTGCAACCACAGTTTTCTACTGTTGACCGCTGATGTTTCAGACTCATCATCTTAGTATTGGGGTGGGTGGGTTCATTTTTCACCCGAGTGGAACAAACAGCCATAAAACAGGTTCTAAAGCCGTGTTCTTGTAGATCTTCTACACATAAATATATGCTGAATATGTGTGTTAGAGTGGTTCTGATGTCTTCTGATGTGTCTGCAGCCCCTGAGGTGAAGCCTTCACGTGGCTGCAGGTCAACAGTCGTCAGATTTCACAAGAACTCATCGTTTGCAGTTGATCTAAATCGAGTCACACTTTGGGAATGAATAAAATATTCGGGTTAAACGAGCCGGCCTGCAGGCCCAGCTTGTGTGCATGCATTATGCATTTGTGTGTGCATGTGTATGCGTGTGTCTGTTCCAGTGTTTGGAGTAAAGTGTCATAATATTATTATGGGATGGAGATGCCAAGAAAGACAATAGCAGTGTAATCTGGCCCTCCTGTCAAACACACTTAAACCCTGGACAATGAGAGGTAAACGAGACAGTGTGTGTGTGTGTGTGTGTGTGTGTGTGTGTGTGTGTGTGTGTGTGTGTGTGTGTGTGTGTGTGTGTGTGTGACGGCTTGTGCAGTTGAGGAAAAAGTCGTGTTCTCAATTGGTAAAATGCTGATTTCTGTATCAGTGGTCATGGTCTCCAGGAAATGAGTGCCAGTCAGTGTAAATACCTCAAACATGAATTAAGTAAACATTTATGTGTGTGTGTGTGTGTGTGTGTGTGTGTGTGTGTGTGTGTGTGTGTGAGAGAGTGCCCTCGTCTCCCCTGGTGATGACTAGGTGTGGTGGACCACCCTGCTCTGGACTGTTGTTATTGATCTCAGCGTTGTTGAGCCAAATTCAGTTCAATCTGCCGACTCAGAGCCTCTTCAGCTCCGGAGGAAACGTTTCTGTACGTGTCTGTTCCAGGTTTGTTTAGGGGGAGATGAGAGGAATCAAACGTGAGCTGTGATCAGTTCAACGCTGATCACTTCTGTCTTTTCACACGTGTAAACGAAGAAGGTCGACTCCGGCAGACGTGCAGATCCTCAGCGCTAATTTCTTGGATTTGTGTGTTTTTTGAGCACAATGTAAAATAAGTAATTGAACATGCAGTAATGAAATATGCACACGGCTCTTAAGTTACTGAAGAATGACTGACTTTTAACATCATGTGCTGTGATTGGTTTGTTATTTTTCTGGTAATTAGAACTCGTTAAATTAGTTTTTTTGTGTGAAGTGTCTCCTTCACCCCACTGAGTATTTAACAAAACTACAAGAAGTCAAAGATTTGAAAGGATGTCTGGAATAAAAAAAAAGTTCTGTACAAACCTAATGTGAGATTACAAATAACAGTAATATGCAGAATATGATGTATTTTGCTCTTTATTGGAGAACAAACGATCGAGCGTCTTTGTTGTTATATGAATTTATCCTTTATAGATGTCGTCTTCTGCAAAGGACGGCTGGTTTGTGTGCTTGTGGTCAGGAGAATTTTCTTTTTCAGTTGTACAATGTTGAAGTTCTGCTCTTTTTTAAGGTCACATGTGTATTTGGAGGTCTGACTCAAAAGAAACAACACATTATTATTATTGTTCTCACGGCAGACGTGGCTGCTGCGGCTGTTTTCAGACCCTCAGTCCACGCCCTGTTTCAGAAGCTGGTGTCGGAGGAGGTCACATGATCCACAGATCCCTTCGTGACATCATAAAGGGAGCCAAATCGAAATGGCGTCACATTAATAAAAGGTGGAGCAGGAGAAAAAGACGGAGGAGGGACTTTTCTCCTAGTTTGGCGCTCTCTAGTCACACTGGGGACACATATTCATGCTGAATATGAAATAATAAGAGCGCTCGGCGTGGGGATGCAGCCTCCGTCACTGATGGTGATTTTGTTCCTTATGTAGCATGAAAACAATCTTAACTTTTCATAAACATACGGTAACTTCAGCTGGAAGCTTTATGCTTGTAGAAGATGCTTTTATGGTAACTGTTACTATAATAAATTGCTTGTAACGTGTTTAAAATATGCTCTGCAGAAGCCCAATCGTGTGTTTTTGAATGAAGACAAAATGCATGCTGTTGCCTCAGTTGCTCAGGTGCCATATTGGTGCCCTGACCAGTCCTCCTGTCTCTCTCCACTGTCAAATAAAATCCATAAAATGCCACAAAAAAAAAAAGTTATCTTGAAAACGCCGTCAGAGTGACGCCTCTCGCGTCGCCTCGTCAAGCGCGCCTGTAATGTCAACACTTTCCCAGGAGTGGACTGATGGTCATAAAAAGGCCTTAATGTCCCACAATAAGCCAAACCCACTAACCTGCAGCGCAATTTCCCAAATGCACAGCCCCGATATTCACGCACCCCCTCTGACCTGCCGCACAATAGCACTGCGTTAATGTAAGAAGCCTTTGGGAAGCCGGGCAGAGAGGCGAGCGTGTTAATATGAGCCCGGTGTTGACAGCTTGAGGGGGTCATGTAGGCTCATTACGTGAGGACAAACTGTGGGGGTTTGTATCCAGCTTCAATAAAACGATATGAGCTCTTTCTGTCTGTCTCACTTCCACTTCTCTGTCACTCAGCCTGTATTTCTTCTTTAATAAATCACACAGAGTAAGACAGGCTCTCTCTCTCTCTCTCTCTCTCTCTCTCTCTCTTTTCTTCCTGTGACTCCTGTAGTCTCAGTCTTACCTGCTTAAAGTGCTACTTGTTTGACAGTTCTGTCGTTTTAACGCGGCGCTGCCGGTGATGGAAGAAATATATGTGACAGCGCCGCACTGTAGAAATACTCCAGAACGAGTCCTGCGTGCAAAATATACAGAAAACAGAAGCATCAGGATGGACTTTAAGCATTAGAAGAGAGAATGTCCCTGTCAGTGTTGTGTTATTAAACATAAGTGCATATATGTACTTTAAAATATGTACTTAAATATGTTCTTGGTTGCTTTCCACCACTGATTACTGATAATAGTATCGTAAGGGAGTTATTCAGCCTGAAGTGGCCCAAACACAACCTGAAGAATCAAAATCAGACTTGACTTAGCAGCACAAAGGGTCTCCTACATTAGGCTGTGATGTGACCGCTGTTTGATAATAATGATCATTTTATATGTGATGATTTTCATTTAACAGGGACCTCAGAAGTTCATTAGCAAACTCTCGGTTACCTGCTGTGTCGTACTAACCTGATGTGCCCCGTGGTTTGATACACAGAACCATCTAGAACAGGGGTGTCAAACATACGGCCCGCGGGCCAAAACCGGCCCGCCAGAGGGTCCAATCGGGCCCGCTGGGACGACTTTGCAAAGTGTAAAACTGACAGAGAAGACAAATGTCAGGTTGTTCATAATGTTTTGTAAAAAGAGAGTTCAATAAATGTGAACATTTTCAGAATGGACTTGTACTTTTTTGCACTCAAACAAAGGGAAACATTTGGAGCTGTCGTTATTTAAAGGTTATTATGCCGTTATCTTACTGGTCCGACCCTCTTGAGATCAAATGTGGCCCCTGGACTAAAATGAGTTTGACTCCCCTGTTCTAGAAAGTCACCTGTAGAAACTGCTATACAAAAAATACTTTGCAGGTTACCGGATGAACCATCTATCCTCCCCAGTTTAGATGTAACGGACGCTTTGCCCTCAGTAGCGTCCCACCTGAACCCCTGCAGCAGCTCGTTCAGCCATAAATCCGTCACACGATGGACCTTCTCATGGTGGTGATGCCTCAAATCCAGCGGCCTCCCAAGGTTGCTGTTATTTCCCGTTAAATAAACTCAGCTGAGTGAAAGTGTCTGAAAGGAGCTTTGGAGCTCATAGATACCTGAACATAAGTAACAAAGACATGAAGTCGTAAAAAAACCTGAGCAGTAACTCACTGATTGGACAGTTTTGTTGACGGGAAAAACTGAATCCTGATGACTGACAGCAGCACTTTACCGAACCGGATGCTTGGATTCATTTATGTCCTCTGTTGTCACAAAGAGTAAAACTGTAAATCCACACTGTCACACACACTGTAATGGACTCACTAAAGTAAACGGAGCAGGATACAAACACAGTGCAGCACCATGGTTGCCAAATAATCTGCACACAGATATACAAATTATCTATTACCAGGTTGCTTCCCGAACGGTTCACGATCAGCAGGTGGATTAAAATAAAATGCTGGGAAGCCAAAAGTTTGTTTCATTTGAGTCGACTTTAATAGCATAATTACAAATTACACATTGGCCTCAAGGAGCTTTATGATCCGTACGGCACACGACTCCCTCTGTCGTCAGAGCTTTGATTCAGATCAAATTCAGATAAAGAGAGAATAAAGCAAAATACAGTGAACAAAGAGGCACCCTGTTGTAGACAGACTGAGTGCTGCACCATCAGCATCCTTCCAGCTCAGTTTGAGAGGACATTTAAGTTCTCTGATGGTTCTTCCCTCCCTCTTCCCCTTTTCTACCTTTCTCTTCATCTTCCTCGCCTCTTTTTCCCCATTTACCCTCTTGGTTCTGCTCCTCCTCCTCCTCCTCCTCCTCCTCCTCCTCCTCCTCCTTCGCTGTGCAGAGGGTAAACTTTCGCTCCAGCAAAGGAAAACATGGACCAGGCAGCGCTGCCCTGTAGCTGTCATGATG